>NC_080671.1:299471933-299771933 GCF_030247195.1 Topomyia yanbarensis | reverse complement strand
AATTTTTTAACCGAAATGTTCGGCGGATTGTTGGGTGCGTCTTCCTCAAAAGTTTCGTCGCCTTTACTACAGCAACTAAAAATGCTAGAAATAGAACCACGCCAGCCGCATGATTACAATGTTTGGAATCATTGGACCGCTCGCAAATCTTCTCATCCTCAACTTTATGCTGTAGCAATAGTGGTACTTGCTGCTCCCGCGAGCCAATTATCGGTAGAACGAGCTTTTAGTGCTTTTGTCTGATCTACGAACAGGAATCTCTGATGAGGTATTAGAAGACGTATTACTCATCACACTCAACAAATATTTTTTGAAAAGGTACTACCAACACTGTACGACTGGAAAAGTTGCAATGCAAAATAAAAATTTTAAGACATATCCATAGTTCAACCAAAGTTATCGCAGACTGACTACGCTATTTTTGAATGTATAATATGTATATAGTTATCCTAGTTATAAGCTTCAAAATCTTTTTTTTTTATTTTGAATTATCATTGCGCTTTAATTTATATGTACAAAATAAACAAAATGGATTCAAAACCAGCACGCTATTCATTGAACTAAAAAAGATTTAGCAGTCAAACTATCAGCAGCCAACATACCGGCGGGCTTTTTTCATTATTTCCGTGAGCTTTACTACAACTGATAGCACTGATAGACAGAAATAAACAAAAATGTACATTTTCCATTGGTTTCTTGCTTACTTCTTCATTCGTCTGGACAACAGCACGAGTTATTTGGCCGGAATGCTGAATAGCTGATAATATACTCAGATGAAGAATAATAATCCACGAACACTGCCTACACACCTAGAAAAAATAGTGTAAATTTACGTCTCCTGACCCTGACATATACGAGCATCAAAAATGACTTAGTTTTACGTTTGATTTTAATTTTACATGACGTTTAATTTCGTAAATCATGTAATTTTACTCTACATACAGCGTTTGTTCTGAATGGTAGGAAGTGTAATTTTATGTCATTGTGCATGTAAAGTATATGTTTCATGTAAAATTAAACGGAACACGGTAATGTTCCGTCATTTCGTAAATTACGGTTTGTTGAATTGTGTCATGTTTGCAATTACGTCAACGATAAAATTCAGATTTTTTTGGTGTGTAGAAACGGTAGAGATAGTTATGCGAACTATGTTTAAAATATATTTACTCAGCGAAGCTAATACTAGGGTTCGTCGCGGTGGGGATGTGGTCGGTAATTGGATTGTCCGCACCGCAACCGCAAAAAATAATAAAATCGCACCGCTTACCGCAACCGCACTTTATTTACCGCACCGCACCGCGCGGTAATGCGGTAAATTTTTTATATTTTTAAAAATAGTGTTGAAAAATTGTACATTTGTGTAGCCATTTCGTGTGAATAAAAATAACATTATATTATATATAAAATGTTATTCTTATTCATTTTAACTTTAAGAGACTCTTCAGAATGTAATGTTTATGAAAAAATCAACTTTTACATTTTCTATTAATAAAATTCCGTACATTTTAAGGCAAACATTATACATTCAAAAACGTTCTACTGCAGTAATAGGAAAACTTTATAGTTAATTTAAAAATGTGGTATAAAAATGTAATAAGAAATGAAGTTGCATATTTTTTCTTTAAATTTTCATATTTTCAATGTTTTTGACATATGAAAATGAAATGGATGATTTTCGCATTTACGTAGTAAACCACCTTTCATTCTTAAAGGAATTTCACCAAAAAAATATTAAAGTCGAAATACCAGTATTTCTATATAGTAGCGCATATATTCCAATACAGTGAAATAAAAACATTGTATTTCATCAATAAGAACGACGCCATATTTGACAAAAAAATTGTTCTATACATTACATCTAATCAGGAGTTCAGTCTCAACCGGTACAGAATTATTGAACATTAGAAAAACTGCAAAAATGTTTGATTTGTAGCATACAGCAGAAATGATTTTTAAAAATAGGGGGTTTTACGGACAAAATATCCCAAAACTCTAACTTCCGCATTCTTCAAGAAACAAATGTATTCTCATTCAAAAACTAAGATTGTTCCCTTTAAAAATGCATGAAGTGTACTTTTCTAAAGGCTAGTTCGAAAGTTCTAGCATTTAATGTATTTTCCACTAATATTTTCCCAAAGAGCCAATGGCAAAAAACTTCAATTGAAGTGAACGGGAGTCAAACTATGTGGTATATGGCAAAAAAGCTCCAAAAAGCTACAAATTTTGAATGAAAGTACGCGAAAAAAAGTTATGTAGCATACTTCTTGAGAAAGAGTCCAATAAAATGGACTGCAGAAAAATTCACATTGAATTTACACAGCAATCAAAGATAGAAATACAATCACTGATAACTGACATACAAGTCAAGTTTTCAATGTGTGTAAGAAAAATAACTGTCGTTTTCAAATGACAGCAGCAAGTAGATACTTGCCGCTAGTTTGCGCTACGATCGGTCAGCAGACTTCCAGCAATCGGTATAGGGACCTTGCGTGCAAGCTTGGATACGATGGTTATTCACGTATGCGAAATTGTGTACAATGGTGATTTGTAACATATTTTTATTCGAATGTTTTCACAGGTTTTCCAAAAAAATTGTTCTAGCTTATATGTCTGTTCTCTGTGATACAATGTTGATAAACGAATGATAGAATAATCATCCTAATTTGGACCCCTCCTTATTTTGGACGCTTTCATACATTTGTATCCTTTACTGACAATTACTCCAAATTCGTTTGGTTTGATGAAGATAATTATATTCTTTGGGTTGTGTTTAAGTCCCAGCATAATTAGTTCATCTCTAATTCCTTTAAATTAGTCAAAATTCACAGTTGAAAAATTGATATCGAAAACGGTTCATAATTCCACGATTTCCAACAGAAATCGAGAGAAGTGATGCACTTTTAAATTGGATGTAAGAGTAAAAATTTATTGTTTTTAAATGATCTAATAATTTTGTCTCTATTTGGATCATGCATTTTATGTATTTGAAATGGTTAGTTTGTGAAGTTTTACTTAGAAGTATAAAATAACTAGTCCAAAATATGTCGTAAAAATAATAGCGCCAAAATATTTCGGACACAGCTAGATTTTCTTTTATTATAGCAGTCTGTTTATCAATTTAGAATAACCAAAATTATCACTTTATCAATTATTTTTTGCGGCGCGGTTGCGGTAAAACCGCGCGGTAAAAGCTCTTTCCCGCACCGCATCTGCGGGAAAAGGTGTCTCACCGCACCGCAGATTTTGCGGTGCGGGTGCGGTAAATACCGCGCTGTTGCGGTAAATACCGCAACCGCGACGAACCCTATCTAACACATCCACACAGGACTGAATGCTGAATCAATTTGTTGTTTTGCATTTCGTCACTTTTTCTTGCACTGCCTGTGCCAACTGCGATTCAAAATTTTCTAGAACCGTTGACATGCTTGCGCGGAGAACAATGCAGCAGCGAAACGAATCGTCGGCGAACGCAGCAAAACACCATGCAGACGCTTTGCTTTCCGCGTCAGCATGTCAGCAGTTTAGATGTAGAAACGTGAGCTCTGTTCCAGTACACAAGCTTGGAGAGATTTGATTATACTCTTCTGCTATGTGTTTCATCAATCAGTAAGCAGTAGTATATATTAGGAACAATTTGTTTTGTGGGAAGTATTACATCGGTACAGTCGGTGTTACACTCATACCTTTGGTGTAACCAGTCTAGCTTTTTGCACTATATCGGTGTAGCACCAGGATTGCACTAACAGTTCTATAGCAGCTGGAACTCACGGTGTTACAGCATTCACATTTACTTTCTTTCTAGCACACTGCATAGTAAATTGGCGAAAGGAGGTTTCTTATGATTTAGAAATTCGATGGAGTCGATCTAGTTCCAAACACAATGTACAAATTGAATTTTTTATTTGGAACCGTTGTATATGCTGTACCTTCTATTATTTTTCATTCATACGGAATGATTTACAATATGATATATATCTACTTAGTGGAGAAAAAGTTGGGTAAAAATTACGTTCCTCTGCTGAGGAAAAACTTGTTTTAAACCACATTTACTAGCAAGGGGCACACAATCTAAAACTAAAGTTATGGAGATGCGATTCGAGGTCCTTACATAAGAATCCGACATTAACTTAGTGACAGGACTAAGCTAGCGCCGGATTCCGTCGCTAGCTTATTCCTATCATTAATTTGGTGTCGGATTCTGATGAGAGGAGCTCAAAATGTATTTCTATAACTAGTTTATGATTTGCAAGACTATGAGCAGTAGTATTTTATTATCATTTAATTTGGAAAGAAAAAATCAATAAATGGCAATCACGCTGAGAAAATAAACTGTAAACAGATAATATCAAAAAGGTGGTCAGGTAACGTAACATAATTAGATGAACTTGTGAATTGTCCATAAGACTTTTTTGCAATATCTACATTTTATTACACTTAAGTTTCATAGTTGGTAATAAATAGTGTAAATATATAATGAATTTGATGAATTAGTATTTAGAAAAACCTAATATTGTTTGATATTATCTCTTGATAAAAAAGCCAACCTTGATTAGCAAACATGCTTTTGAATGAAAAATTGACGATAACGACGATCATTTTTGTAATTGACTGTCTCAGTGAGATTTTGATCGAATTGAACCGAAGAAATATGAGAAAAAGTGTGAAATGAGAGAACAAATTTCGCAGTGGCACTCACATTATTTCAATAACAGTGTGTGTTGTCGTCACAGTGAGGGAACATGCATCGAAAGGGAGTCGATGATGAGTGCTTGCGTCCGTCTATGAGTGTTTTCTGTTTACAGTTACAGAAAGCAACCCTGGTCGGTGAAGCCAAGAAGCTGGACGGACTTCCTGAAGATCTCGTGTCTATTCACGTTCTCTTTATAACACCTTCTAACGCAACGTTGAACAGCAGGCACGATAGACCAGGACCTTGCCGTAACCCTATTCGAGATTCAAAGGGACTCGAGAGGGTCCCTGATACTCGAACAACGCCCCGCACATGGATCCATCGTCGCTTTGACTAATCGTGTTAGCTTATCCGGAAAACCGTACTCGTGCATTATCTGCCATAGCTGATCTCGATCGATTGTGTCATATTTACGCCGATTTGAAATCGATGAACAAATGATGTGCGGGCACATTATATTCGCGGCACTTCTGCAGAACCTGCCGAATCGCTAATATTTGGTCCGTAGTGGAGCGGGAACCCATGAATCCCGCTTGGTAGTGCCCCACGAACTCCCTTGCAAATGGTGACAATCGGCGGTAAAGAATTTGGGAGAGGATCTTGTAGGCGGCGCTAAGTAGTGTGATACCTGAATTTAGTATTCTGCAATTATTTTCTACTGCTCGGGTATCGCCAATATTTGGTTCATATGAGCACTTCGCTAAAAACTTCAGAAACTGATAGGAGTAAACAATTAAAACATCTGCATAGGGTAACGAGTGTATTTTGGACCACTTGACAAATATTGCTAAATTAACACTGAAATTATCATCCTAGAAAGCAACTCCCGTTATATTCTGAGTGAAAGCAGTGAGTTAAAAAATTTTAAATGTGTTTTCATATTTCAGTTAAATTGTTCCAAAATCACTAGGGGTGGCTTGGTTGTAACCAACTTCGAAGAGTTATTATTTCTAAAGTGTATGCATTTCAAACATGCAAATATCTTTATTATGCTTTAGGTTAAAAAAAACGGTCACATAGGGTAAAGTGCCTATTTTCACCATACTAAGCAGAGTGCCTCACTAATTCATTAATTTCTCGGTCTACAATCAATGGAATGCGTACAAATTGACATCAACAGCTTTGCTTCGTTGTTAAGAACCAATATAATTACACAAATGCGCTGAAAACAGTGAAATTCTCGTGTTTGAGCGCAACGAAAACTCGAATCGAGTGCGCCTATTGCTGCGCTACCATTTGACTCAATACGTTGAACAAAGATGGCAGACACTGCTCTAACCAACGGCTTCAAATGAGTAGGGTGATAATAGAAACATGGCGAAAATGGGCTCATCACCCTATAATAAAATTATTATTTTGGGTATGTCCAAAATCTTTTAGTCATGTCCAAAAGAAAACATATTATCACCATACTCTTAATTAGCTCTGGCACGTCTTTGCATATCTACTCTGCATGAAAAAAAAATTACTTTTTGTTCCCAGAAAAGCACTTCCTAGTCAATCATGTACAAATTCATCATACAAAGAAAGATATTTGAACATTTATGTTTTCAGATCGGTCCAAAATATGTTTGCAACAATGACCCAAAGGAAAAACGGTGGTCCAAAATATGCTTTGTTTACGGTCCAAATTAAGTTCGGGTGGCCCAAAATAATAAAATGCGCCTTAGCGATGTTTCATTTTTCTCAAGTATTTTGGTTTATTTACCTATTTAGAACACTACATGCCCAAATAAATGATAAGGCCGTACATATCAGCCAATAAAATGATCCAGATTACGTAGCAAAACAGAATTGTTTCAGATGTTTCTCTTATGACTTCCTAAAGCGGTCCAAAATGCCCTTGTTACTCTATTCCATGGCTACCGATGATCTAGAACTGATAAAATAAGATTGTTGATCCCAGTTATTATTTCAGGATAGAAGAATGTTGATCATTATGATTAGTTCAGGAAAGCTTATTTGATTATAACATTATCACAAGACCAGAATATTATCAACGAAGGGAGTTGAAACAAGGTGTTTCAACTCCCCTAGGTTGAGAAACAAAACTTTATTAACAATTGTCAATATATACAATGTATATTATACATTGCAAACGTGAAAAAGAACACATACAATCCATGAATGTCAACTATAAAACTTAATGATTATGATACTGTTATACTGTAATACCACTTAATAAACTGGCTATACTAACATGAAAACATTACTAAACCATACTTTAGTTTCTTTTTTGTAGTATGGCTACCATAAAAACTAGGGATGGGTAATGTCCGGAACAAAACCGCGGTGTTGGCATAGGACTATGGGCTGACGTATCATACCCACACTACTTTTACAGTAAACGGCAAGTTACGGCGGATAGCCTAGAACAAAGTTTCAATAGCCTACCGATCGCCAGCATCTAATTTAACCCGCCTAGCCGTCTTAACGTTTACTGGGTATTATTAAAATTCTGCTTGTATCTGCTTGTAATGGCGAATTCGCTTGAACCCGAAACTGAGCCAGGTTCTAACCCCAACCGCTGTCAGTTCATACATTTTGACAGTAGTTGGGGTTAGAAACTGACTCAGTTTCGCTTCAAACAAGAACCACATAAATTTGCTCATTAAGTTTAATTCACTGGGCTCTTGTACACTTCGCTGATGCCAAATTGCATGCAGCCAAGAACGATAAATCAGTGATAGTGATATATACCGAAACAAATCAAATACACCAGTAAAATATGCCACTAAGTTTTAGCAAAGCAATCGCGAATGAACTCTGAAAGTATTTACGATAAATTTACAACTATGATCAAAATAGAGCAAAAAGTCAACTTTTAGAAAGGGTGCTGCACTATTTTTTACGCGGCGAATTGGCATCAGACTCTTTAATTCCTTTCTAAGAATCAATATAATAATGAAAATCCATTCGTTTTCGAGCTCTCCATCGAGACAGAGGTTGTTTTTTCTAGTCCGTAGTGCTGTGTGAGGCGATAAAGAATAGTTTTAATCCGCATTCAAGGTTATTTTGCCAGTTCGGTTCGGTCCTCAGTCTTTTGTTCGCGTGTGAGGATTAAACAATAGCCAGCTGTATAAGCTGGATCGGTTCGTCGTTGGACACCAGTTTAAAGCTAAGTGGTTTTTGTCTTTTGTAACACATTTATTGCTTTCTTCCGTCTGCGCGGGCGCTGACCCCGTGCGTTGACGTTTTCTATGGTTCCCTCTCCGGATGGTCAAATGGAAGTTGAATCGGGTTCAACTTCTAAGGCTCCCCCCCGGCCCAAATGCTATCCAGAACTCTCAACTGGTCCATTTGTGGTCTTCTTTCGGCCCAAGACTAAATCACTGAATCTTCTTCAGATTTCTAGAGACCTGACGGAACGGTTCTCGGCTGTGACCGAAATTTCAAAGGTCCGCTCGGACAAGATAAGGGTGTTGCTAGCCAACTCAAAGCAGGCAAACGATATTGCTTGCTGTGAGCACTTTACGCGGGATTATAACGTGTATATTCCGGCTGTAAGAGTACAATCCGAAGGCGTCGTAACCGATGAGAGTTTGACGTGCGAGGATCTGCTGAAGTACGGGGTTGGCCGATTCAGAGACCGCTTACTTCAGCCAGTTAAAATACTTGAGTGCAAACGTTTGCACTCAGTAGTAGTTGCGGGGGATGGTTCAAAAACGTACCCCCAATCAAACTCTTATCGGGTGACCTTCGCTGGTACCGCTTTGCCAAATTTCGTCCTCTTGCACAAGGTTCGTCTGCCTGTGCGTCTGTTTGTGCCGCGGGTCATGAATTGCACAAAGTGTAAACAACAGGGTCACACAGCCACCCATTGTAGCAATTAGGCCCGCTGTGGAAAATGCGGGGAGAATCATCTAGATGATTCGTGCAGTAGGCAAGCCGAAAAGTGTCCTTACTGTGCGGAGAGTCTGCATGATATCTCGGCATGTCCCGCGTACAAACTACGTGGGGATAAACTGAAACGTTCCCTTGCGGGACGATCCAAACATTCTTTCGCAGAAATGTTAAAGAATGCTACGCCACCATGCCTCCTGACGAGGGCGAGGATGGTAACCCACAAGAGGGAACATCTACTAGGGTGCCTAGAATTTATAGGAAGAGGAGGAACACTTCCTCTCGTAAAGTTCCTTGTAAAGGCCAGAAGGTGTCCCTTGAGGGGGCTCCGAAAGTCACATCTATTGGAAGTGTTGCAACCAAACCGAAGCAATTAGCTCCTGGTCTCGGAGGATTAAGCTCAGAGAAGGAGTTCCCAGCACTTCCAGGAACATCAAAAATCCCAAGTGTTCCTTTGTTTCAGTTCGAGAGTAATCACAGCACTGGAATTATAAAACTCTCGGACATAGTGGACTGGATAATAAAAACTTTCAATATTACTGATCCTATTAAAAGTCTTATGTTAGCTTTTCTCCCTACAGTGAGAACATTTTTGAAGCAGTTGACTGCTAAATGGCCCCTCCTCTCAGCGATTGTATCCTTCGATGGCTAACTCATCGAACGAGGTCACGGATTTGATCACTGTTCTACAGTGGAATTGCAGAAGTATCATCCCGAAAATCGATTCCTTCAAAATTTTAATAAATAATTTGAGTTGCGATGCATTTGCATTATGTGAAACTTGGTTAACTTCCGACATAGAACTCAACTTCCACGACTTTAATATTATTCGCCTGGATCGAGACACCCCCTATGGAGGAGTGCTTTTGGGGATCAAAAAGTGCTATTCCTTCTACAGAATTAACCTTCCCTCGATAACAGGTATTGAAGTTGTCGCTTGTCAAGTAACAACCAAAGGCAAAAGCCTTTGCATAGCTTCCATATATATTCCCCCCAACACCGCGGTTGGGCACCGACGGCTACAAGACATCTTAGAATCCCTGCCAGCACCGCGACTAGTTTTAGGAGACTTTAACTCTCACGGTACAGCATGGGGTTGCCTCTATGATGATAACCGGTCTTCCTTAATTCAGGATCTTTGCGATAACTTCAATTTGACAATTTTAAACACGGGTGAAATGACACGGTTTCCTGCTCCTCCAGCGCGCCCGAGCGCCTTAGACTTGTCCCTTTGCTCAACATCGCTGCGGTTAAATTGCACGTGGAAGGTAATTCCTGATCCCCACGGCAGCGACCATCTGCCGATTGTAGTCTCAATCAATAACGGTTCAAGGCCATTGAAATCAATCAATATTTCGTATGACCTCACACGAAATATCGATTGGAAGAGCTATGCTGCCGCGATATCCGACAACATCGAATCTACCCAAGAACTTCCTCCGGAGGAAGAGTACAGCTTTTTGGCTGGCTTGATTCTCGACAGCGCGAATCAAGCTCAGACTAGGCCAGTACCCGGCGCGAACATACAGAAACGTTCTCCCAATCCCTGGTGGGATAAAGAGTGCTCAGACGTGTACGCAGAGAAGGCCGCCGCGTTTAAGACCTTCCGGAACGACGGGTTACCCGCCAGTTTTCGACAGTACGCGACGTTAGACAAGCGAATGAAGAGTTTGATGAAAGCCAAAAAACGCGATTATTGGCGCCGGTTCGTCGACGGATTAACGAGAGAAACATCGATGAGCACTCTTTGGGGAACAGCCCGACGTATGCGAAATCGAAACAGTACTAATGAGCGCGTGGAATATTCAAACCGTTGGATATTCGATTTCGCCAAGAAGGTTTGTCCGGATTCCGCCCCGGCACAGAAGATTTACCGCGCCGCGTCTCCTCACGATAGCGCGAACGAAACACCTTTTTCGATGGTGGAGTTCTCACTTGCTCTCTTGTCGTGTAACAATAAAGCTCCGGGGCCAGACAGAATCAAATTCAACTTGTTGAAGAATCTGCCTGACTCTGCCAAGAGACGCTTGTTGAACTTATTTAATAAGTTTCTCGAGGCTAACATTGTCCCACTCGATTGGAGACAAGTGAAGGTCATCGCCATCCAAAAACCAGGAAAACCAGCCTCCGACCACAATTCGTACCGTCCGATCGCAATGCTATCCTGTATCCGGAAGTTGTTCGAGAAAATGATCCTATCCCGCCTCGACAATTGGGTCGAAGCAAATGGCTTACTGTCAGATACACAATTTGGCTTTCGCAAAGGCAATGGGACGAACGATTGTCTTGCGTTGCTCTCAACTGAAATTCAAATGGTCTATGCTAGCAAAGAGCAGATGGCATCAGTGTTCCTAGATATTAAGGGGGCTTTTGATTCAGTTTCGATCAACATTCTTTCAGAGAAGCTGCACCAGCATGGTCTTTCAGCGACTTTAAACAACTTTTTACTAAACTTGTTGTCGGAAAAGCACATGCATTTTTCGCATGGTGACTTATCGACATCACGATTTAGCTACATGGGCCTTCCCCAGGGCTCATGTCTAAGCCCCCTTTTATACAATTTCTATGTCAACGACATTGATGAATGTCTTGACAATTCCTGCACGTTAAGGCAACTTGCAGACGATGGCGTGGTGTCTGTTACGGGACCCAAAGCTGTCGATCTACAAGGACCATTACAGAATACCCTGGACAATTTGTCTGCTTGGGCTATTAAGCTGGGTATCGAATTCTCCACGGAGAAAACTGAGCTAGTTGTATTTTCAAGGAAGCGTGAACCAGCACAACTACAGCTTCTATTAATGGGTCAAACTATCGCTCAGGTCTTCACAGTAAAATATCTAGGGGTCTGGTTCGACTCGAAAGGTACTTGGGGATGCCATATTCGGTATCTGAAACAGAAATGTCAACAAAGGATCAACTTTCTTCGTACAATAACCGGAACATGGTGGGGTGCCCACCCAGGAGACCTAATTAGGTTGTATCAAACAACGATACTGTCGGTAATGGAATACGGATGCTTCTGCTTTCGCTCCGCCGCGAACATACATTTCATCAAACTCGAAAGAATTCAGTATCGTTGTTTGCGTATCGCCTTAGGGTGCATGCAGTCGACCCATACGATGAGTCTCGAAGTGCTGTCGGGCGTTCTCCCGTTGAAAAATCGATTTTGGGAACTCTCATATCGATTGCTCATTCGATGCGATATCTTGAACCCGGTCGTGATTGAAAATTTCGAAAGGCTTGTTGAGCTCAATTCTCAGACCCGTTTCATGTCCCTGTACTTTGACTACATGGCGCAGAATATTAACCCTTCTTCTTACAATCCCAACCGTGTGCATTTCATAAATACTTCTGAATCTACTGTTTTCTTCGACACATCCATGAAAGACGAGATTAGTGGAATTCCGGACCACATACGCCCACAAGTGGTTCCAAACATTTTTTATAATAAATTCCAAGAAGTCGACTGTTCTAAGATGTTTTATACTGACGGATCAAACCTCGAAGGATCCACTGGCTTCGGTATTTTCAATCAAAAGTTCACCGCCTCCTACAAACTCAGTGACCCTGCTTCAGTTTACGCCGCAGAACTAGCTGCCATTCAGTATACCCTTGGAGTCATTGAAACATTACCCGCAGACCATTACTTCATCGTTTCGGATAGCCTCAGTTCCATTGACGCTATTCGCTCGATGAAACAAGGCAAGCACTCCTCGTATTTTTTGGGGAAAATACGGGAGCTACTGAGTGCTTTATCTGACAACTCTTTCCAGATTACCTTGGTATGGGTCCCTTCTCATTGCTCCATTCCGGGCAATGAGAAGGCAGACTCCTTAGCTAAGGTGGGTGCCTTAGAAGGAGACGTTTACGAAAGACCAATTTGCTTCAGCGAATTTTTCAGTATTACTCATCAGAGAACCCTCGAAAGTTGGCAAACTTCGTGGAGCAGTGGAGAGCTGGGAAGGTGGCTACATTCGATAATCCCTAAGGTATCGACGAAACCTTGGTTCAAGGGGATGGATGTGGGTCGTGACTTCATTCGTGTGATGTCCCGACTCATGGCAAACCATTACACGCTGGATGCACATCTCCGGCGTATTGGGCTCGTGGATAGTGGTATCTGCGCTTGTGGCGACGGCTATCACGACATCGAGCACATTGTCTGGGCGTGCACCGAGTACAGTTCCGCTAGGTCTCGGCTAATGGATACCCTGCGGGCCCGAGGAAGACCAACCAACGTCCCGGTTCGAGATGTGCTGGCAAGCCGCGACGTTCTCTATATGTCCCTTATATACACCTTTGTGAAAACCATCAATATACAAGTCTAACTGCCCCTTGTTATCTCCTTATCATTCTCAGAACGCTCTTCCACCTGTATCAAACCATCTGTATCGAATGAGCCAACAAACACGGGACCTACGGCACGAACATAACACGCTTAACTCGAAATGTAGCCGATCCACATCTGAGCCGTACTACGAAATCGTCTGGAAAAACCCCTGCCATCTTGAGGAGGACCACCCGGCGTCCCAGTACATGATTCCCCTGATGAAGGCCACCCGAGTTTGTAATCCATCCGTTGATCTCACGATGCCTGAAACTGAAATAATTTTCTCTCCCTGCCATCTTTGTCTACTCTCCCTCCCCTGACTCTTATACCCAGAAGTAACACCCCTACCCCCCCCCCCCCCCCCAATATCATCACGAAGCATTTAGCTCTTCTTGTCTCTTCTAGTTTTTACTATTATATTATATAATCTCGTTGAAATTGCCCAACTCTACTACCCACAAAAATAACTATAATTACGAATCTTTACAAAATTCAATCATGCCCTCTAGTTATGCCTAGTTTTAAGTTAGTCGTAAAAAATTGTCCCCCTTAATTAAACATTATTTGCTCCAATAATCTCACTGATAAAAATGTCAAACCATATTGCCACAAAAACTAAATGACCCCCCTAATCTTACGAAAACAATATTATCCCCTTGTGTAGATATATAAGATAGCTATAAAATCGCATTAGTTTCATTTTAAAAAAGATGGGTGGGTAATGTCGGAGACATAACCGGAGTGAAGTAGAATACACTTTAGGATGTTAATGCGAATGCTACAATTTTGACTATATTCTGATAGGTTATATTAAAACCAGCCATTTCGTTATTTCTAATGGAAATACCGAAATATCGGTACACCTACATCAAAACCTAAAATATTCCAACATATTTATCCTCATATGGTAACCCTGCAAAGAGCATTAAATGAGAGTGAATCAATTCATTTGGCAACAGTAGAGAATCGTATATACTTGTACCGTTATTTCGCTAATTCCATTAGAAATACCTTATTTTAATAAAACCTTTCAGAAATTAGTAAAAACTGCAGCAATCGTATTAACAACTTAAAACGTACGCTACTTCATTTCGGTAATGTCGTTGACATTACCTACCCATCTTTCTAATCTATAACAGAACAATTGTTTTGAAAACCTAATAATTGCATAACCTAAGACGATTTAAAGCTACACTTTTGCGAAATCTCAACAGAAAACAAAATTACGTGTTAGTCCAATGAGCTTTCTGTCCCGTTGTTGTTGTGAATCTTTAAAATTTTGAACATTTTTCAAAGCGTTATGATTGCGATTACAGGGGGAAATGTTGGTTGAATTATATTTATTAAATTCTCCCAATTAATGTTCTATAGACTATGATCATATTTCCTTAGGAGGCGCGTTTTACCCCATATTTTCATAAATAATAATATGCTCGAACCTTAACCAAGCAGGTATCTTAGAGTGGAGTTTTCACAATAATGGAGCTTTTCATTTGTGTAGCCGCGATATTCGCAAACAAAATAAGTAAAAAGCACATTGCGTCATTTAGCCACACACAAAATAAGCCGGCCTAATGTGGATACAATTATCTGTTTTCCGGACCGTTATTTAGCTGAGTTTAAAACATGATGATACGTAAAACTGTTTCTCAGTTTGCTCCGAGGACCAAGTACTATAAATTTCCCCTGGTAGTGCAAAAATAACTATAAACTCGTAAATAAACTTTCCGAAGTAACTCGTATCAAATCATGAACAGAAAATCATATTATCAGTATCCAATAAGCCAACACCATCTCCTTTACACAACGAAACAACCAGTACGCATTACGGCTTGCCGGAGGAAACAAACACACAGATAAATTCACCACGGTGCACACTGGAACGCGCGTCGGGGTGAATTTATCTGTACAAGCACCTGACGCCACATATAATTTAAGGAACAAGAGAGCGCGGTTCTCGCACCAAATCACCCCATCGTCAATCCATTTATTCAGCTCCTTAAAAAATCTAAGTGTTGTGTGCAAGACACGACCACGATGACATTAAAAATGCAGCCAGTTTTATGAGCAAGCAATATTATCCGTGGCCAAATTAAAACCCGTTAATTCCATCGATTGTTTCAGAACCACACACAGGCATGCTATTCTTCACTAGAGATAATAGTTGAATTTTTAAATTAAAATCGATAACCTATAGTGTGATAAATTCAAGTTCTAAAAAAGTTTTATTCAAATCCATGAAATGGGAACATAAATTAATGATGCTCACAAACAAAATCTTACATCTATCTTTAAATACCTGCTATCAAATCGTATGTTTGCAAGCACGAAAGAAAAATAACTGGTCATAAATCAAATTATTCGTAAACGAAGAAAGTATAACATATGCATCTTTACATATTCGGTGGTTTAATTAACACTAACTCTGAAATGTTTTATATTTGGGGTCCTAAAAAGAACGATGTTAAGGGAATCATTCAAATTAACTGTTTTGTATGTGGGGTCCTGAAAAGGACCAATGGTGGAATCCTGAAAAGGACTATTTGTGTGATACACAAACACGCGTGCTATGGAATGAAAAATACTAAACTAACTCAGGGCTTTTGGTTTAACAAAAATAACATGCAGAATGGAATAATTAGTCAGCTGCAAAAAAGGTTTGCCATCTCTTCCAGCCGCACGTTACTTACATCAGATAAATATTTCGAAATGAAAAGAAACAACCTTTCTCTTCAGCATCTAATATGAAATACTGATAACTTGAAACGTGACATCGGCTTTTATCACTTTCCCACTGATGATGGAAGGACTGCCTTCATGCAGAATAACGAAAAAATATTTTGCGGATTCTTTTTGGTACGGCTTTCGCTAGCTGGCTGTGTTGCCACATCCTCCAATTTTCTGAAACATTGCAGAATTTTGGATTATGTTTCCGAAAAACTATTTTTAATAAATCACAGGATCAACCTGGAAATGTACTTTAAGTAGCTGCACACTTTGGTATTGTTTCGGAAGGATAAATTTAAACAAATAACATATTGTTGCAAATTTCAGATTGTTAATATACGCGCAAGCAACAAATAACGAATTTAAACTGCGCAATTGGATTATCACTATCAATGATTGGAAAAATTCCAATTTGTTCTTTATTGTTTGTTATTGTTATAGCCCTTAAAAGGGCTTTTAATTTAACAATAATAACATGCAGAATGGAACAATTAGTCAGCTTCAACTGAGGTTTGCCAACTCTTCCAGCCGCGCGCTAGTTACACGGATCACCCCCAGCAGTGATCAAATGCAGCACTCATCGCAGCTAGGGACGTTTCTATATTTTCAATACTAGTACGGAATCGATACTTCTGTTTTCGATACTCGATGTTTTGGTGTCGATACTTCAAGCACGATACTTTACTGATATCGATACACTCTTTACGATATCGAAAAGAATCGAAGGAACCAGTAGTTGGAAGTATTCGATTCGGAATTCTGAACGATTTTGAAATGATTTCCGAGTGAAATGTAATTACCTATTCAGGCTGAACCGTTGCGGAATCGGTTGTTGTATTTGAGTTGCTAAATAACTGGAGCACCGATCGCATTTGTTAAAAAAAATCGATTCCGAACATTGCCCATTATTTGACAGTATTGTCTATCTTTTCTGACATTCAACGTCTGACAGAATCGTCGACGGATCAGACCAATAAAAGATATGTGTCGAAAGAATTTTTCTATTTGCAGGAGCAGAGCAAAACGTTGACTGGCAAAACCCACTGCTGAATTGCCAAACAACGGTTTGTAGATTACCTAATTCAGGAAAAGCTACTGTAAAAATTTGGAATCGAATGACGATACTTTCAAGTATCGATACTACGACTACGATTATACCGAAAGTATCAGTACCTGTATTCGATACCAGTATCGATTCTAAGTATCGATGTATTTTAATATCGAAACGTCCCTAATCGCAGCGCACTGTCAACATGCATGATTGCTACTACTGTTCTTTACGGCCCGATGTCTGAGGGGAGAATGAAGCCGCTCGCTCGAGCCGAGGAATGATATTCTTTAAATAGTCGATGATGACGCCATTCATAGAAGAGTAGCGTGCTGGGTGCTCAAATCTGTCGTACGAGACGCTACAGGCACGATGTTACTTGTCTGGCAAAAGAGCAACAACTGATTCAAACAGGCACGCACGCGGCACATTTATTTATAACTTTCGTGTTCGTTTGAATTACCAACCTGCTCCCTATGGACGGCTCTGCCGGGGATAGATTGACTGATGTATGGGAGTTTTCACGTTTTCGAGATCTGTTCATTTTTGCTTGTCGATAGTGTGATATTGAAATACAAAAATTGTCACGTCATTTCATGATTAGAATCATCAGCGTCTGGCGGCAATCATGGTATCTATTACCTACCATAGAAGAATGTGCTGACATGAAACGCAGCAGCTGCTACGCTTACAACGTCAGAACACAAACTAACGAATTTTTCTTGTGTTCTCTTTTTATACCCGTCACAGTTCTTTCGATGAAAAAGAGGCAGTCCCAGCAACGCTTGCTTTTTGAGCGAATTGTACCAACCAATCATGAATCAGATAATTACTACTTTCATAAAATCCATTATTTCCGCTATTTTTAGTAATTGTACATACTACCGAATTGGATACAAAATTGTTGTACATATTTCCAATCAGATAGCGTAATAATATTATTTTTTCATTCAGTACAAAGGCAGATATTCACGTTTAAAAAATCGGGTAAAATTCTGGCAGAAATTTTTGAAACGGGACCCCTATATTGAAACGTTAGAAGTATTCTACTTCAAAAATCAATATGTAATCACCTAGTTTTAAGCAATTTAAAATGTAAAACAAAACAAAATTGGCACCTTTAAGCTAACGCAACGTGCCTTATCAAATAAACGATTTGAATAAAAAAAAAATAATAATGAAAATGGCCTGAAAAGTTTTTTTTTAGATCAATAATGTTTTCTGAAGGTTTTATCAGTATTTCAAGACCTTTCCTCTGGTTTAGTACATTCAGTGATTAATCTTCCTAAAAGTGACATATAACTCTTATTTTTTTTAAATGTATAGATAATGAAATCATATGTTCTGCAATGTTGTAGGGCTACTTTTTGCATACAATTTTGCTTAAGAGTTCAAACCTGTATCTTCAATACTTTTAATGTTATAGTGCCTTGTTTGTGGATGATGTTAAGTGTTTTACTACCACCTATTGTAGCAGGACCACCGCCCATAGCACTGAGCAGTCCTAACACAACAATTTGATCAAGCATTACTCACTGACCCTAATCAGTATGTTACTGTATGAAGGGCCAAAAGGGAGTTGGGTGGTCGGTAAGCAACTATTCGCTTAGGGACCGTTCATAAACCACGTAGACCGAAATTTGAGAATTTTTAACCCCCCCCCCCCCTCCCCCCTAGTAGACCTTAGTAGACTTTTACCAAACCCCCCCCCCCCCCCCACGCCAAAAGTTTACGAAGACTTTTTATTTTTTTTTATTCGCGGGAAATGTGAAATTAGCAAGAAGCACATTATAATGTTCAATTAAAAATTAGCGTTCAAATTTATTTCAAGCTTTTTAAATATTAAAGAAAGGTTTTTACATTGGTTTTTTGTCTATAATTGATCAAATCAATTAATACCAATTCAAGGTGCTTTCCAACGTTTGTGTAGCGGAATACTTCTTTTCAAGGTTAGTAACTCAAGTATATGTAAAAAGATATATTGCTAGAACTAGTTCAAATTTTGGCCGAAGTGCTACACCAACAATGTAGAATTGCTAAACACTTTTTGAGCCTTATTGGTGCATTCAAAATTGTTAAATTATAAGAAACAATTACAAAATAATGCTGTAGGTGTGTACTATCATCCAGACTAAAATGATAAACCAAACATGCACACAAATTTCAATTTTCGTGAACAAATTTCAATATTTCTAAGATAATAAGACAATATAAATTGCCTTATTTGATTAAGGGAACGAAGCTATTTAAATCTTCCCAAAAATATATTTATTTTTGTTATGTAATAAATAGCCATCATCTGAGAATATTATCGTAAAGTATCAAAGTTTAACTCCGCATATTTTCGAAGATAAATATAGTAGAACCGGTTTGCACGGAGTTGCGTAGGGTCAAGACGTAAAATGTAACGGGTTTTTAATTATTTTGAAATCAGTGTAAATGACTGCAAGAGAAACTGATTAACTCGAGTAAACTCTTTGTTGTAGAATTTTAATTACACTACTGCTTTAACCACCGATATCAATAAACAAAAAAAAATAAAAAAAATTAATCCACTTATTCCTAGCTGAATAGACCAATACTTTGAATACAATTCTCCTTAGACACATTCCACGCACATGTATCGCTTACCTCATGAAAATAAATCTGCTAATATAAGTGAAAGTTGTTCTGAAATATGTTGGTATAGGTTTAAGGCTCCCAAATCGTAGATATGTAGAATTTTTTTTAAAAGAATTTTATGACGCTCGTCAATAAAAACCAGTAATACATTTAGGACTGGTTTTTAATAATTGAATAGATTTTCCCGTACCACACCGGTATGTTCGCAATAAAATTAATTTGGGGTAATCTTAAATTCCATTTTATTGTATACATGTTGTACAAAGATTTCATCTTTGGACGCAGATTTTCTGAGTGAATGGATTGCCGGATAAAAGGGGGCAAAATTGACCATTTTTGCGTTGTCCCCTAACGCAAAAATCATGTTTTTTTCAATTTTTCACGAAAACAATGCATGATATCTATGAAATATTTTCAGAAACTAAAAAAACTAAAACTCCTCAATACCTTTCTAAAAATGTGCTATTTGTATATAACAAACTTTAAAATCGTTCTTTCACAGGGGTGCACTGAAGTGTTGTCCCCTAACGCTTTCCGTTACAGTACGGTAAATCCTTCTGCAGAGATACTTTGGGAGCCTACAGAACAGGATATAGACATAAAAGATATAAGCAACCTATTGCAGAAATAGCGCAGCCATGCAGTGGTATGAATGGCCTAAGGGGTGGAAAGAGAGTTGGGGGGGGGGGGTTTGTGCCATTAAGGGGAAGGCCTACCTTATAATATCACAAAATAATCGAGTTTTTATTACATCTATCAATGGATAAACTATCTAAGGATAAATCAACAATTTCAGAACAGGGTTCAAAGATATGGAATGGAACGCAATATGCTAAACAAGTATGAGAGCGCACGGAAGAATTTGGTCATAGGGAATAACACTCACTTGTCCTCCTTAAATATTCTTTCAAATTGACAGGATAATTCTGTTCAACACTCGATCGGGGAGCAGAACGAAGAAAAAATGGCAAAAGTTTTGGGTCCCAGGAAACCCCTGGTGAAGAAATTTTTGAAAAAAAAACTGGAACCGGGCTTCACAGTTAAAAACCAAAGTTTGTATGGAGAACTAGGGCTGTTCAAGAGGCAAGATATCAATGAAAATGGTCATCATAAATTATCGCATAAAGTTTTACATAAAATGCTTATTACATCGAAAAAAGTAATCTATGCAAGTTTTTAGCTCAATCGGACATCATTAAGGGGGTGCGGCGTTTGAATATTGTTCTCATAATATAAGAAAAAAACCAAAAAAAAAATGGAACGGGACTTCACAGTTTATAATTATTGACCACTTGGAACAA
Source organism: Topomyia yanbarensis (assembly GCF_030247195.1). NCBI lineage: Eukaryota > Metazoa > Arthropoda > Insecta > Diptera > Culicidae > Topomyia > Topomyia yanbarensis. The sequence goes on along the minus strand of NC_080671.1, from coordinate 299,751,369 downwards.
ACCACGGTTTGTCTTTTCGGAATTGATTTTCTTCTACATGAACCAAACATCGTAGTTTAACATAGCTTTTTAATGTTTTTATAGCACGTTAAAGTCAAAATTTTGTCGAGGATACTCCAGTTTTCCATCATTTAGATAATTCAATGACAAGCCGGCCAGCTGACACATAAGACCGCAATTGTGTGCAGATTTTTAACATTTTTTTGTACTGTAATATATCTAAATTTTCAAAAATCTGCGTCTTTCCCTTCTTTTCCAAAAATCGCAAAAATCGGCTGCATTTTGATTAATTTCCGCAATCGTAACTATTAAGTGTCTTCTTGCAGATCTATGAGTAGAAACGGTTGAACAAACGCCAGAGGTTGAACTGGAAGGGCGATATTCTATTTCGAAATCTTTACTTCAACCGTATTACTGGTTTTTCGCGACATTATATACAATATGTAATTATCATAACTGCTTGACTGAGTATAATTTTTTGACAGTCTTACCTTTGCTGAGTTGCTTCAGTGTCACATTTTTAACGCAACAAGAAAATAAATATTGAATCACCCTAATGACGTTTTTTGATCTACAGTTAATTTTATTTTTAATATTTTATAATGTCAAAAATAGTCAGCGCATTAAAATTGCTTGAAAAAACTTATTTGGTCAAATTGCTTGAAAAAACTTATTTGAGCGGGCCTCTATACGCTTGAGAGCGGGACCCTCTGGCACGCAAGTAGCCTACCTCAGGCTACTGAAAGCGGAAGCAAAACACGTTACCGTGAAAGGAAAACTGAAGATCGGCTGGTCAGTATGTCCAGTTAGCATACCCCAGCCGCCTTCAGTGGATAGGTGCTATCGGTGCCTTGAGTCTGGCCATAAGTCGTACGAATGCAAGGGAACAGACAGGAGCAAACTATGTCGTCGCTGCGGCGAGGAGGGGCATAAAGAGCGGGGCTGCACTAAGGCGCATAAATGCCTTATCTGCACCGCTAAGAAGCGTAACCATGCTATGGGTGGACCTTCGTGTCCCTTCGGCGAGGCCAGTAAGAAGAAGCCGTGAACGTCACACAGCTAAATCTTAACCATTGTGCAGCTGCCCAACAGCTGTTGTGGCAGTCGGTCTCGGAGTCGAGGACAGATGTCGCCCTCCTATCCGACCCGTGGTGTTGCGATTGCCAAGATCAATGGTGTGTTCTATTGTAGTTGCTACGCCTCACCAAGGTTGCCCATAGAACAGTTCAACCAGATGATCGACAGGCTCTCGTCGGATCTAGTGGGCCGGAAACCGGTAGTCATAGCGGGAGACTTTATCGCTTGGGCAGTAGAGTGGGGCAGCCGCTGTACAAATAGCAGGGGCCAAGCGCTACTGGAGGCGCTTGCGAAACTCGACGGTGTGTTAGCCAATCATTGCTCCGCTAGCACATTCCGTAGAAACGGAGTGGAGGCATGGATTGACGTAACGTTTGCCAGCCCGGGTCTGGTTCCAGGCATGAAATGGAGGGTAGACGAGGGCTACACCCATAACGATCTTTATTGGAATTTATTTCTAATTTGATCTATTTCTGTTGGTTCTGGCTCTAATTCTTGATCTGAAATATTTTGGTGTCTGAAAATCAGTTCGATTTATTGCCTCAACTTACCAAAACTACTTGAAACCACTTTTTTCAAACCATTAGAAAGTGGCGATGGTGGTCTACAATCACTTCTATACCGGGCCACACTGCGGTATGCGGTGTGGCCTGTTCTCAATCCATATTAATTTGATTTCTAAATATCATTTGTCAAATACACATGAAGATGAAACTAGAAATACATCTAGTTTGGCATTTCAAATCTTTGTTTTGAGTTATTCACATGTCTAGAGGTAATATACTTCGCTTTGTATTAGCTTCAACAAACACTTCGGTCGCGTTAGGGGACAACACTTAATATGCGACCGTTTGTGTTCATTTTGGTGTTGTCCCCTAACGCAGCGTTTGCAACGGTCGTGAAAATTTTTTCATGAAAGCTCGAAAATCTAAGTGTACAGTATTGTTCTGTGACTACCGATGATCAAATTCCTAGAACAAATGGATGCTCTAAAGTTTGAGATAGAGCAGGTTTTTTGATAAATACAAGTGTAGGTTGGAAAATCAATATTTTGATCTGTTGTCCCCTTACGCGACATTTTCACCTCTCAGAATGAAATGACAACCTGAAAAACATCGAACCCATAACATTAACGTTGTGTTAGAACTTTTAAAGTATTCAATTAAGTGTTTTGAGCGTACATCGAAGGATTTTTCAAACGGCGAGCTGTTAACAGTTGCATAATGCGTTCAAACGTTGTCCCCTAACGCTGGAATGTGTCTTTAAATCCCATTTATAATTAGTAATACGAGAATAACAAAAAATAAAAGTCTACGTAGACTTTTTAAAAGCCCCCCCCCTCCCCCCTCGTAGACAAACGTAGACTTTAGCCAGACCCCCCCGTCCCCCCTATGAGTCTACGTGGTTTATGAACGGCCCCTTACGCGTTCCACGGCACGGTGTTCCTAAAATCGTTATTAACAAAAAATGACCATAAATTTGTCATACGGCATTCGAAAGATACAGTATCGAAGCATCTTCTCAGTGAATTTCAAAATGATCCATCGAGGGATGCGGGAGAAATTGCAATTTGAAGTTTTATGACACGTTTCATAAGGCTACCAGCAAACACCCACGGGTTTGGTCCTATCTCTACAAACAATATTTTTTTTTGTCTACTTATTTAGTACATGGCATTCGAAAGATATAGTAATCAAATATATCCCCTGCAAGTTTGAAAATATTTCATTGACGGAATCGAAATTTATAACGGTTTGGATGTGGTATGCGGCCATAGATGGGTTTTCTACCAGACTTCAAGCGTGAATCCATGTTTGTCCATTGACTATTTAGATCGTTTATACGTGTCGCGGTTTTTTAAAGGAAAACCTGACCATTTAATTACATAAGTATAATGTACAAAAGGTGTTATTTATATGGTGCACTGAAAAAATATGAAAATAGGGTTGTCTACCAAACGTTAAATATAATGTGAAAACTAAAAAAATGAATAAAAGTTGGAATGTTTACTTCAAAAGGCCATATCTCAATGGTTTGTTGACCGAATCTAATTATTTTTTCATTATTGAACAGGTAGACGTTTCATTGTTAATTTACATTAAGAAGAATATAAAACAGAGTCATCTACATCAATAAATAGGCGATATAGTTGATCTCAACTATATGTATTATCATTATTTAGTAAATATTTTTGTTTTAAAAATAGCAACCTATTCATTTTTATATACTAGTTGATTGCAATTGCTGTATAAACATCTGAATGTCAAATTCTCATGATAAGTTCAATTCGACAATAAAACTGACAATAGTTAGAGATATGAGCAGATGAACTTGTACTAATAACATCCCCTTTCACCAGTTTTAACATCTGTCAACCCAACCAGGGATTGTACAAAATTTTCAACAAAAACCGTATCATAACATAAATTGATCTGAATCAGCAAATACCTTCATATTTTTTAAATTTATGGTTTTATTTTCCATCATTTGTAGTTAGCGTTCGTTGCATTCAACTAATGTATAGGTCATCGTTTTGAATACAAAGATATTCACTAAATAGTGATAATACATATAATTGAGGATAATAATGTTGTCCATTGTTTGAAGTAGGCAACTCTATTTTATATTCTTCTTATTGAAAATTAACGATGAAACGTCTACTTGTTCAATAATGAAAAAATAATTAGAATCGATCAACAAACCATTGAAATATGGCCTTTTGAAGTAAACATTGCGACTTTTATCCATTTTTTTAATTTACACATTATATTTAACGTTTGGTAGACAACCCTATTTTCATATTTTTTCAGTGTACCATATAAATAACACCTTTTGTACATTATATTTATGTAATTAAATGGTCAGGTTTTCCTTTAAAAACCGCGGCACGTATAAACGATCTAAATAGTCAATGGACAAACATGGATTCACGCTTGAAGTCTGGTAGAAAACCCATCTATGACCGCATACCACATGCAAACCGTTATAAATTTCGATTCCGTCAATGAAATATTTTCAAACTTGCAGGAGATATACTTGATTACTATATCTTTCGAATGCCATGTATTAAATAAGTAGACAAAAAAAATTTGTTTGTAGAGATAGGACCAAACCCGTGGGTGTTTACTGGTAGCCTTATGAAACGTGTCATAAAACTTCAAATTACAATTTCTCTCGAATCCCTCGATGGATCATTTTGAAATTCACTGAGAAGATGCTGGGATACTGTATCTTTCGAATGCCGTATGACAAATTTATGGTCATTTTTTTGTTAATAACGGTTTTAGGAACACCGTGCGGGAGTGTTCGAGAATCTCCTTCTAATAACAAGATCATATAAGTCAATCGTAATGCAAGCCATTGTAGTGGAAGGTAGCTCCAATAGGTGGGGAGAAGAGCCCGCCCAATCTCCACGAAATGTTAGCGACAGGAAGCTGGCTACTCCACTCTTCCTGTCCAAATCGCTTCAATCAGGTGCCCTGATGGTCCCTCCCGATTCCCATGCGTTTTATATATTTAGTTCTATGTGGTTATATAACGTAAAAATATGATTGCATATATGAGTACGTATCCCGATCAGAATGAAATAACAAGATTATAACAGAATGCAATTTTCGTAGCATATTGTGTTATAAATAAGGTCTCGTTAGTAGTTAAAATAACAGAAATTCATAACAAGTAACAAAGCTAGATTTAGCTTTGAAATCTTTTTGTTATGTGTTTCTGATCGGGTTACGTAGATGATAAAATATAATAGAATATAATAAAATATAGTATAATATAACACATATAATACAAGTTAATACTACGTTAACACTACAGAGCTAAAACACGTTATAATAATTAGCAACAAGAAAAATGTTATCAAGATAGCGGTAAAACTCGTAGTGTGAACGTAGTACAGTAATGTTTCGATTATATCACTATGCGTTTATATCAATACTCGTTTATATCACCCTCGATTATATCACGCTTTTTGAAAAACAGAAAAGGCACACTAAATTTGGATCCAGTTAAGCCACATTTAATATTTGTTTACAATTAATTTGCTTATTTACATGTAGGGTAATGAGCCTATTAGTGGGTTTCGGACTATTTCGTTGTAATCACTAGGATTGTCGAAATATCTTTTGATCGATTCCAATTTTTGTTTTAGAATCTTTGTAACTCATTTGCCGTGTCTTAAAACGGCTTGGTGTACCGGATAAAAAAATCGACTTCTTTTTTATTCGCTTAATTGTTAGTTATCCGCAGAAAAATCTAACAAAATAATGAGAAAAATAAAATACGCAAGATATGGTAGGTATGAGGAGATATGCATTTTCTCTTGTGTTGATGTGAATACTTTTCTTTTAGAAGGACAACATCAAGAATTGGAGATGTGACTATTTTTATGAATGTTGATACAACGAGGAATGAATCGTAGTCTCTTCGAATAAATTGTTCTAATAGTCAAGATATTTGCCAAAAACTTTAACGTGCCAGATTCCTTCAAGTTTAGTTTTGGGTAATTCAACAATTTTAAGAAAAGGTACGGAATACGTAAAGTGAAGCTGTGTGGAGATAAATTATCCGCTGATGCCATACCATTTGACCCAATGCGTTGAACAAAGATGGCAGACGCTGCTCTAACCAACGGCTTCAAATAGGTGGTGTGGTAATAGAAACATGGCAAAAATAGGCTCATTACCCTACTATGATTAATTCTTTTTGACTAACTTTAACTTTTACGACTTTTTATTTATAGAAACACATGGGTTAATGCTTAAATGTAATTTTTTGTTTTGTTTTGAATATATCACGCTTTAAATATATCACGCTAAAATACAGAACGACCGTGATATAATCGAAACATTACTGTATAACACAATAAAATATTTTATAATATAATATATAGTGAGTTCTCGATCGAAGCAGTTCGTTTTCTGGTGCTGTGCATAAAGTGAATAAGAATATATATTGTCAGTGAAGGTCAACCATTGTTTGAGGCAGTCTTTGTTCGCCGGTGCCTATTATTCTAGAGATCTCACGGGAGCTGACTGATAACTACCCGTCCGTAGCTCAGATAACACGTGTTCGAGCTAATAAGATACGCGTTATAGTAAATGACCTCGACCAGGCAAACCAGATTGCTCGCAGCGAACGTTTTACGAAGCAATTCAGGGTGTTTGTGCCTTGTAGGGCAGCGGAGATCGATGGGGTCGTCGCCGAACCGGGTCTGAAGTGCGAAGGCCTGTTGAAGTACGGGGTTGGCTGCTTTAAGGACCCTTCACTTCAACAGGTGAAGATTCTGGAATGCAAGCAATTGTATTCCGCAAAAACTGAAGATGATAAGACAACTTATTCTCCGTCAGACTCGGGGGAATCTAGGAAGAGGAGAAAACTAGCCTCCCCTAGACTGCCTCGCAAGGGTGCCAAGGTGTCCTCCTCAGAGAGTGTGTCAACTACATTTAATAAATCCAACGGAAGTGGTGCCCAAAAGCCGAAGCAAGTTGCTCCAGGACTTGGAAATTTTAATTCTAACAAGGAGTATCCACCACTTCCAGGGACACCTTTTTTCAAACAGACACTCAATCCAGTAATGGACTAATGAAATTTTCTGACATAGTGGACCTAATTTTCACAGCTTTCAATGTTACTGATCCTCTTAAAAGCATTCTAATTCGTTTTCTCCCTATAGTGCAAACATTTTTGAAGCAGTTGACTGCTAAATGGCCCCTCCGTGCAGCGATCGTATCCTTCGATGGCTAAGTCATCAAACGAGGTCACTGGTTTGATCACTGTCCTACAGTGTAATTGCAGAAGTATCCTCCCGAAAATCGATTCCTTCAAATTTTTACTAAACAGTTTAAAATGTGATGTTTTCACATTATGTGAAACTTGGTTAACTTCCGATATAAATTTCAACTTCCACGACTTTAATATAATCCGTCCGGATCGAGAAAACCCTTACGGAGGAGTACTTTTGGGGATCAAAAAGTGCTATTCTTTCAACCGAATTAACCTCCCTTCGACACCAGGCATTGAAATTGTCGCTTGTCAAGTTATAATCAAAGGTAAAGACCTTAGCATTGCTTCCATCTACATTTCTCTTAGAGCCTCGGTAGGGCACCGAACGCTTTGTAATATCACGGAATCCTTACCGGCACCGCGGCTAGTTCTGGGAGACTTTAACTCGCACGGTACGGTATGGGGCTGTCTTCATGATGATAATAGATCAACATTAATCCAAGATCTTTGCGACAATTTCAACATGACCATCTTAAACACGGGAGAAATGACGCGGATTCCTACACCACCAGCACGCGCGAGCGCGTTGGATTTATCGCTTTGCTCGACATCGCTACAGTTAGATTGCAGGTGGAAGGTGATCCCTGATCCTCACGGTAGCGATCATTTGCCTATCGTGATTTCAATTGCTAACGGGTAAAGACCATCGGAAACAATCAATGTCTCGTATGACCTCACACGGAACATTGATTGGAAGAGTTACGCGACCGCGATATCCGTTAAAATCGAATCTACTCAAGAACTTCCTCCGGAGGAAGAGTACAGGTTTTTGGCTGGCTTGATTCTCGATAGTGCGAATCAAGCTACTTTGGGTACCCAGCGCGAATACCCATGGACGGTCCCCCACACTGTGGTGGGATAAAGAGTGCTCAGAGCTGTACGCGGAAAAGTCCACTGCATATAAGGCCTTCCGGGAAGACGGGTTACCCGCTAGCTATCAACAGTACGCGTCGCTAGAAAGGCGAATGAAGAGTTTAACGAAAGCCAAAAAACGCAGTTATTGGCGCCGATTCGTCGACGGGTTAACGAGAGAAACAGCGATGAGCATTCTTTGGGGTACAGCTCGACGTATGCGTAACCGAAACAGTACCAACGAGAACGTGGAATATTCAAACCGTTGGATATTCGCCTTCGCCAAGAAGATCTGTCCGGACTCTGTCCCGGCACAGAAAACGTTCCGCGCCGCGTCTCCTCACGATACCACGAACGAAACACCGTTTTCGATGGTGGAGTTCTCACTTGCTCTCTCATCATGCAACAATAACGCCCCAGGGTTAGACAGAATCAAATTCAACTTGTTGAAGAATCTGCCTGACACTGCAAAAAGGCGCTGGTTGAATTTATTTAACAAGTTTCTTGAGGGTAACATTGTCCCTCATGACTGGAGGCAAGTGAAGGTCATCGCCATCCAAAAACCAGGAAAACCAGCCTCCGAGCACAACTCGTATCGGCCGATTGCAATGCTGTCCTGTATTCGGAAGTTGTTCGAGAAAATGATCTTGTTTCGTCTCGACAATTGGGTTGAAGCAAATGGCTTACTGTCAGATACACAATTTGGCTTCCGCAAAGGCAAAGGGACGAACGATTGCCTTGCATTGCTTTCTACAGAAATTCAAATGGCCTATGCTAACAAAGAGCAGATGGCATCAGTCTTCTTGGATATTAAGGGGGCTTTTGACTCAGTTTCTATCAACATTCTGTCAGAGAAGCTGCACCAGCATGGTTTTTCACCAATTTTTAAATAACTTTTTGCTAAACCTGTTGTCTGAAAAGCACATGCACTTTTCGCATGGCGATTTAACAACATTGCGATTTGGCTACATGGGTCTTCCCCAGGGCTCATGTCTAAGTCCCCTACTCTACAATTTTTACGTGAATGACATTGACGATTGTCTTGCCAATTCATGCACGCTAAGGCAACTTGCAGACGACGGGGTGGTCTCTGTTACAGGGCCCAAAGCTGCCGACTTGCAAAGACCATTACAAGATACCTTGGACAATTTGTCTGCTTAGGATCTTCAGCTGGGTATCGAGTTCTCCACGCAGAAAACTGAGTTGGTTGTTTTTTCTAGGAAGCGCGAGCCGGCGCAACTCCAGCTTCTATTAATGGGTGAAACGATCAATCAGGTCTTCACATTTAAATATCTCGGGGTCTGGTTCGACTCTAAAGGTACCTGGGGATGTCACATTAGGTATCTGAAACAGAAATGCCAACAAAGGATCAATTTTCTCCGGACAATAACTGGAACATGGTGGGGTGCCCACCCAGGAGACCTAATCAGGCTGTACCAAACATCGATATTGTCGGTGATACGGGTGTTTCTGTTTCCGCTCCGCTGCGAACATACACTTCATCAAACTGGAGAGAATCCAGTATCGTTGCTTGCGCATTGCCTTGGGTTGCATGCACTCGACCCATACGATGAGTCTCGTAGTGCTGGCGGGCGTTCTTCCGCTAAAAAATCGATTTAGGGAACTCACATATCGATTGCTCATCCGATGCGACATTCTGAACCCGTTGGTGATTGAAAACTTCGAGAGGCTCGTTGAGCTTAATTCTCAAACCCGATTTATGTCCTTGTACTTCGACTACATGGCACAGAGCATTAATCCTTCTTCATATACTCCCAACCGTGTTCGTTTCCTAGATACTTCTGATTCTACTGTATTATTCGACACATCCATGAAGGAAGAGATTTGTGGAATCCCGGATCATATACGCCCGTAAGTGATCCCCAATATATTTTATAATAAATTCCGAGAAGTCGACTGTGACAAAATGTTTTACACTGACGGATCAAATCTCGATGGGTCCACTGGCTTCGGTATCTTCAACAATACTATCACCCCTTCATTCAAGCTCAATGATCCCGGGCAATGAAAAGGCCGACTCATTAGCAAAGGTGGGTGCATTAAATGATGACATATACGAAAGACCAATCTGCTTCAACAAATTTTTTAGTATTTGTCGTCAGAGGACACTCAACAGTTGGCAAACCTCGTGGAGCAATGGTGAACTTGGACGATGGCTACATTCGATTATCCCAAAGGTATCAACGAAGCCTTGGTTCAGGGGGATGGATGTGGGTCGGGATTTTATTCGTGTAATGTCCCGACTTATGTCCAACCACTACACCTTAGATGCGCATTTGCGGCGTATTGGGCTTGCGGAGAGCAGTCTGTGCGCTTGTGACGAGGGCTATCACGGCATCGAGCACGTTGTCTGGGTATGCGCCGGGTATTTGGACGCCAGGTCTCAGTTAAAGAATTCCCTTCGGGCCCGAGGTAGACCACCCAATGTCCCAGTTCGAGATATGCTGGCAAATCGTGATTTTCCCTATATGTCCCTTATTTATACTTTCATAAAATCGATAAATATCCCAATTTAGCCCCTCTCTTTTTATTTCTCGTTTTTAGAAGTTTCTTCCTGCCTTGTGGAACCGCTCAGCTCCAGACTGCCACTATGTAACCGCCGTCGCCCTTACCACTACGGAATCTGAAGCGAGAGCGACTCGAGGTTCGATGACTTTTGAAGGATTCCCCGCGGGTCCGAAGAATACCATCCGCCAATCCGACCTACTAGACTGAGGCGCTAATTTGTTTCGCTGATCTCCCGTTTGCCCGAAAGTTGCAAGTTTTGCTCTTCTCTCCCAGTCACCATCTACGCCGTCTCTCCCCTGTCCTTGATACAACTACTTCTACACCGATTTTGGAAATGACCAAGCATAAGTCTCCGATAAAAAATCAAATTTGTATTCCGTATTCCTAGTTTTAAGATAGTTGTAATTTCTATTCTTTGTTAAAACTATTGTCCCCCATCTTGTAAATAGAATTGTATCCCTAGTTTTAAAACACCTGTAAAATTTTTCATAAATTTTTGTTCCCCCTTTTTTGTACCAAACTATATTGTTAGTTTTAAGATAACTGTAAATATTTCCTAAAAACGAAATGAATAAAAAAATAATATAATACAATACAATATAATATAATATAATATAATATAATATAATATAATATAATATAATATAATATAATATAATATAATATAATATAATATAATATAATATAATATAATATAATATAATATTATATAATATAATATAATATAATATAATATAATATAATATAATATAATATAATATAATATAATATAATATAATATAATATAATATAATATAATATAATATAATATAATATAATATAATATAATATAATATAATATAATATAATATAATATAATATAATATAATATAATATAATATAATATAATATAATATAATATAATATAATATAATATAATATAATATAATATAATATAATATAATATAATATAATATAATATAATATAATATAATATAATATAATATAATATAATATAATATAATATAATATAATATAATATAATATAATATAATATAATATAATATAATATAATATAATATAATATAATATAATATAATATAATATAATATAATATAATATAATATAATATAATATAATATAATATAATATAATATAATATAATATAATATAATATAATATAATATAATATAATATAATATAATATAATATAATATAATATAATATAATATAATATAATATAATATAATATAATATAATATAATATAATATAATATAATATAATATAATATAATATAATATAATATAATATAATATAATATAATATAATATAATATAATATAATATAATATAATATAATATAATATAATATAATATAATATAATATAATATAATATAATATAATATAATATAATATAATATAATATAATATAATATAATATAATATAATATAATATAATATAATATAATATAATATAATATAATATAATATAATATAATATAATATAATATAATATAATATAATATAATATAATATAATATAATATAATATAATATAATATAATATAATATAATATAATATAATATAATATAATATAATATAATATAATATAATATAATATAATATAATATAATATAATATAATATAATATAATATAATATAATATAATATGATATAATATAATATAATATAATATAGGGTGCGCGAGGTTAGGCATAAATACGTTAGGCATAATGGACGATTGGCATAATATACTTTAGGCATAATGGACGATTACAACTTACTTTAGGCATAATGTACGTTAGGCATAATGGACGATAGGCATAATTCACAAAAATCTAAAGTTCTCGCAAGGCTTTCTTTATTGTAGAGATTTTAACTTTACGCTCGTGTTTTCTATGACATTCCTTCGTAAAATTTTAACGAGAGACTGCAAAATAAAAAAAAATGATTTTTTTTACTTTTTCCGTGGGTGCGCTGGATGATCTCTTCATTTAAATTAACAGTTTTGGTTCAAGCACTTTTTAAGCCTATTAGATGTATTCAATATACAATATCCAAATATTCAGAAATAAAGCAAAATAATGAACAAACATTAAGCTTTAGAACCTATGGAAACTTGCAGTGTTGTGGACGGTATCAGCATTGGGCTACGAATGTTTGGTTTGGGACGATACCTTATTTGTTTCGGTAACTCGTCATAGTACACGAAAAAGCTCTCCCTTGTATCAGACAGTTTCCGTAGTTCTATCTTTGATGGCCTCAAGAATATAATCATTGAACTGAATAATATGGGAGATAATCAATATAGTAGCAGCAATACTCACATATTCTTTAAATGAATAATACAATGCATCATTCTTTCTTTCATGAGCTGTTCATCAAGGCATATATTTTCTTTTTGGACAATTGCACCATGTATGTATGTGAGTACTAATCTACTTCACTTCTGCATGTTCACACTGGAAATTCACTTAAACTGCGTTTCACGATTCATTGTCGCGTCACTTCAGGGTTATGTGTAAATCCGTAAGTTCTACAGCAGTGGTTTTCAACCTGTTTCATTCCATTCACCCCTTTCCGAATATTGTTCTCCACGATGTACCTCTTCCTGAAAATTGCTCACCATCATTACCCTGTCAGAAAAAAATTATTTTCAATTGGATGGAAACCATATTTTTCCAATTTAAAACCTGTTCCTGAGTGTTCTCAGTAAGAATCTTAATTATGGTCACACTGAATCAATATATAAAGACAAATATCCAATGGGATTGTAGGGGAGAGAGGTTAACAATGAAACACATTTTTTCTACAATTTAATTTTGATGATAATACTTGTTATTTGTGTAACCAAAAGTGATACATAGTGCCACTCTGTTGTTAACTAATACATATATTTTTTCCAGCTGGTAAAATTCACGGGAAATAAATTTTTTTGGATGGTAAACAGTCGGTGGTAAAATGTATAAGTGTGCCCTATGGGTAGGAACTATGAAACACGATGTCGTCTATAGTGAAATATTCTACTTATAAATTTTATTCTTTTGTTTTGACGAAGAGTGATCCTAACGCTTTGAATTAAAGTCATATTGAGGCGAAAATCGTTTGTTTACGAAAGAATCCACTATATCATCGCGTAACATCGAACCACCATATATGCATATTAGCTGCAATCCTGAAATAAGAGACAATTTCTACAAAACTTGCCCAAATTTACTAATTTTGCACTATATGAGTAGTATTTACTGTGGAAAATCGGAACCCATTCACATTTTGAGACAGACCACAAAAACAAAAAAAAAATCACTGTTCCCCATACGCCATCGTTCCACAGTTACCCAATGGGTCTATTCATGAAAATTGTGAAATTACACAGAACCATGAGAAGTTACCAAAAAACTTTGTTCGCGGCAAATTTTGAGCATAAAATTTGCTATAAACAGCAATAGACTAAACATTAATTCAATTAATGGTAACTCATAAAGGTGGAATAATGTTTTACATTGCAAATTTGCTCTGGCTATCACAAAACAAACAAATATCCATTAAAAGAGATAGAGTTGTCAGATCTCTTCCAAAATATAGCAACACGTGTAAAGAATTAGAAATCGTGAAATATAAGGGAATGAGGCGATTCTGATCATGCATTATGATTATATTGCGAATGTTTCACAGTTCCTGCTGATCCACTGTTACCCTCTCTCCCCTAAGGCTAACAGGTTAAAGTTAATCCCGCATAATCCACCCCCTACATTAGACTAATTTACTCCTGGGGGTGAATTCACCCCCGGTTGAAAACCCCTGTTCTATAGGATGTCAGATGTGGTTTACAGGAACCATGTGATGTCTTTCGAAAGGTGAAATTTATTCATTTACGCGAATAATCACTCAAAATCAAAGTGATTTATTTGTTGAGTGTAATTCTACAACATCAAAAAAAAAAATCAAATATACAGGCTCGTACCACCCGAGGCCATCATTGCCGAAAAATAAGTCCCCCTAAGTCAGTGGTTTTCAACCGGGGTGAATTCACTCCCAGGGGTAAATTAGTCTAATGTAGGGGTTGGATTATGCGGGATTAACTTTAACATGTTAGCCATACATTTCCATTGAATATTTGTCTTTATATATTGGTTCAGTGTGGCCAAAATTAAGATGCTTATTGAGAGTGCTCCGGAACAGGTTTCAAATTGAAAAAATATGGTTTCCAATCGAAAATAATTTTTTTCTGATAGGGTCATGATGGTGAGCAATTTTCTGGAAGAGGTACATCGTGGAGATCAATATTCGGAAAGGGGTCAATGGAACGAAAAAGGTTGAAAACCAAACCATAATATAATATAATATAATATAATATAATATAATATAATATAATATAATATAATATAATATAATATAATATAATATAATATAATATAATATAATATAATATAATATAATATAATATAATATAATATAATATAATATAATATAATATAATATAATATAATATAATATAATATAACATAATACGGAACGGGATGATTTGTTTGAAGAAGAGCGCGCCAAATTGTTTGCAACTGTTGGATAGAAATTTACTGGTCACGAACGACGAGCAATTTTCTTTCTTGATTCCCATTGGCCTTCCACTTCATTGTCCAGTTGCAACTTCAATGATGCTCTGATGCGCCCACAATATTGATAATGATGAAATAAATATATATAATGTACTATAAACAAGACTATGAAAGTGCGGGATACAATGAAAACGATGAACGAAGTATATATAATGATGAATCCTACAATCGAATGCCTACCTTGAATACAATAAAAAAGCAAAGGACCTTAGGTGTAACGAACATACAGAATTTAATAAAAACATAGTAGAATACTATGGTTTAATAGTTAATAATGCATGCTATAAACACAATGAATACTTAAGCATATAATTAGCGGTTGTATAACGACCAACTCAAAACTGCATTCGAGACAAGCTGGAAAACTAAATGGTTTATGTGAAAGACTATCTGATGCTTCAAAATCACAATATATAAAATATGTCCGGGAGTAAGCTACCGAAGAGAAACATTCCTAACCACACCACCATTTCAGATTATGTATTTAATGCAACAGACCCTTCGAAAATTAAAAATCTGTTGTCCAGTATTTCCTGAAATATTGGAAATTCAATTGAATTTGCATCTCCTATCCGTGAAACACATGGTGAAATCGCAACACCTCGTAGCATGTTATCTGAAATCCATTTGTCTTCCCTACCTTTACCTAAGACAAGAGGCGAAAACAGGCTTCTTGCTCTTCTCAATTTTCTCTACTCAGTCCTGTAGAAAAACCTAAGACAACATGCGCCCATTGTTGCCAGATTCATTTAGCATACCTTTCACTTTTGCTGAAAATAATTGTATTGCGAAGCACGCTACTAAACCAAGACTTCACGAAACCAATAGCATTAAAAATTAAATTGTATTTTTTTGAAGTTTCTGTAAACAATATATACAAAACTATATCATCATTCACGCCTTTTACTTAATTTTCATCAATTGTTATGGTTTATAAAAAGTATACAAAATAGATCCAGCATCACTGTTATTTAGTGTGTTCGCGACCCTTTTGTAAATATTATTAACTCTCTGGATTCACAAAACGACCAATTAGAAGTCGACACCATCTATTCAACTTACAATAGTGCACATACGCATACCTAAACGCAAATGCAAATAATCTGATTCGGGATTTCAGCAGCGCCTGAAAAAAAAATGAAAGGAAGCGCAACTGTCTTGTTCTTGCTTTTGATGTAAATCGGAATAATCCTATTAGGCAATCCATGAGACGTTTCTGATCAGCTGATTAATTCTTGTTTACTTCTTCTGGCGTTACTCCGAGGGGTGCGACGTCCAACAATATCGTTGATTCGATCCAACATCAAACGAATCGGACTAACGAAAGATGTTTATCGGACGAGTTTTTCTGTTCACAGGAGTAGGCTTGTTGACAGAACCCACCGCTGAATTGTCAAACAAACGTCGTGGTGGATTGCCTAATTGGAGTGTTTGCATAGAATGTTTCTGCAAGAATGAGAGCGAGAGAACGAAAACGAGCAGTAGTTGGGCATGGTTCTGTCTCCCTCTCCTCTGAAATTGACCGGAGGCATAATTCAATTGAAGGGTAAGATTTGTGAAATTGTCTCCAACGTAAGAACAGCTAGGGCAGTCAATTTTTCTGACTGTCATCTGGGAAAACAGAGTATTTAGAACAATCTCACCCGCATCCATAATAAAGCCGTCCTCTTCTTCAGTGGCATTCTCGGATGTGTGTTGACTATTCACAGCCACCGGTGCACACTTTTCACTGAAAATATTTCAACTAGAAGCTGGCTTCCGTGATCGGCAACACAATTTCTTTTTCACCGCTCGCTCTTTTATTTTCATACATTTTTTTATCAAAGCCATAAGATTTACTATATTACATAATCACAAACACTTCTGCGCTGCTTTTCACCACTCGCTACACTGAAACGGCAAATAAAACCATTAGACGTCAGGCTCGTCTGATTGTCCGAAGCGAACTGGTACCTTGTTTGTGGTTGACCCTTAAAATCATTTTTTAATATAACTTTTTTGGTATCGTACCTATGAATTTAGAATGTTCTACAAAGTTATTTGCGTCAATGCCACCCGCAACTCTTTAGAAGAACGTTTTGTTCTAGCTCTTCTATTTTTGAAGTTATTTAGCAATTTTTGAAAAAAAAATAGTTCTATTTCCAATAGCAATAACTTTTGAACGGGCAACCAAATATAGTTATAAACATAAGTACAATAAATAAACAAAAAAATCCAATTTATTTCATTTGTCTACTGTTGTCTCCGGAGCTGTAATGGACGGCTTAGGAAGTGCTTTTCGCCGCCTAGTATACATTTTCATTAAGTGGAATTGTTCATCTGTTCCTCGCTGGGTTCCCTTTTTACGTATGCGTGTGCAGGAAAGAAATTGAGAAAGAGAGAGAGAGAGAGAGAGAGAGAGAGAGAGAGAGAGAGAAATTGGAGAAGACCGCTACGCCCATAACTTATTCAAAATCGCGCAAAAATCGCCTTTAAAAGCAAATACTGTGTACTTGAGTTATGAGCACCCAGAGTTTTATTATAGTCACCAGAATGGAATACTTCATGCATTTTTTATATTTCTTATAGAAAATAAAAACCACATTTAAGTTAAATACATTGATTACAGTTTATTTAAAAATCTTTTCGCTGCTAGTGTCATCGTCAAAAACCATAAGCTGCACAGCTTCATCTGATAATACTCTTCAATAAACAAGAATACTAAATATATAAAGAAATTATGTTAAATTACCTTGCATTCCAATTGTACACATTTTGAAGAAAATCCCTTTAAATTAGTATCGCTTAAAACGTTTCGTATCATTGAATGTACGGAAAACGTGTACGGGCACTCTCCCACATACGTGGCCGTATCGAAGTTCGGGAATCTTCTAGTTTTGAGCGTTACCCTTAGTAACAGTCAAGGATTGCTACATCTCGGAGCTGTGTAACACTGATGTTACACATCAGTAGCGAAAAGTACTTCCTAAACCGTCCAGCACCGGAGATAACAGTAGACAAATGAAATAAATTGGATTTTGTAATTTAACTATTGTACTTATGTTTATAAATATATTTGGTTGCCCGTTTAAAAGTTATTGCTATTGGAAATAGAACTATTTTTTTCAAAAATTGCTAAATAACTTCAAAAATAGAAGAGCTAGAACAAAACTTTTTTTTAAAGAGTTGCGGGTGGCATTGACTCAAATAAATTTGTAAGTTCTAAATTCATAGGTACGATACCAAAAAAGTTATATTAAAAAAAATGATTTTAAGGGGTCATCCACAAACAAGGTACTATAACCACAACATCACAAGTATTGAAGATACAGATTTGAACTCTTAAGCAAAATTGTTTGCAAAATGTAGCTCTACAACATTGCAGAACATATGATTTCATGATCTATACATTTAAAAAAATAAGAAAAATATCTCACTTTTAGGGAGATTAATCATCGAATGTACTAAACCAGAGGAATGATCTTGAAATACTGATAATACTTTCAGAAGACATTATTGATCTAAACTTGCCCATTTTTGTGTAAATAAAATACGCGTGAATTTGGCAAAAAACCACAGTACAACGAAAACTCGAATCGAATGCTACCATTAAATATTGCACTATAATTGGTAGATGCTCTTTTAATAAACGGCTTCAAATTGATTGGATGATAATAGAAATAAAGCGAAAACAGGCTCACCACGCTATTTCGCTTTGAAATATGATTGAAACTTCAACGGCCAATTTCTTCACTGGATGAAAACCTAGGGGCAGATCACTCTAAGAATGTATAACAAATTTGCATCAAATTAGAAAAAAAATGCATTTAATTTCCATTTTTGCATCAGATTTGCACTCCCTCGCAGAAGAGTTTGTTTAACAAACGTCCTACGCTAATCCACTTTGTTCGACGTTTTGTTAAATGTTGTGCTAGTTTTTCTGCAAAATACATTATGAATTTCTATTTTGAGTGATCTGCCCCTAGATGAAAACCGGTTTTCGCTGAAAACCAGTTTTCAGGTTGCTGGTGATAAATTAGCCAAAACCGGCTTTAAACGAAAACAGGTTTTCATCCAGGTGAATAAATTGGCCGTAAGCTATTTCAAGAACAGGTCGATTAGCTAATAACGGCAAATTTACTTCATTGCCCCCTTCGATGCCTGCAACGTGATAAGAACCTTTTCCCCGATCTTGTGAAATGCTTTCGAGTCTCAACAAAACTGTTCAGAAAGAAAGCAGTATCTGGCAATCATAATTACGACATACACAGTTTTTTTTCATACGTTTATTTGACACGGCATTTGCAAAAGCTTTTTACGCCAGTTTCTTTTTTTACATAGCACGTTACAAAAATCCTTAAGACTAATTTTAACTATACTAGTAATTTGTCTAAAACTAACACTGAAATCACTTTATTGTTTGTTTTTTTCTTTACATTGCTGTATTTCATAATGATCTAGTATTTTCGGGTGTATTTATTTACTTTTTTTCTGTTATTGTCTAAATTTAAAAACTGAATATTCTATGACACTTTAATTGGTGAATGATAAGCCTTGGATGAGAGTATGAGGAGATGAATTTAATTAAATTTTGACAGACGCTGTTTTTAGAAAATGATAGATAAGTTCCATGTATAGAGGATCGCGATACGCCAGGATGTCTCTAACAGGAACATGGATTGGTCTTCCTCGGACTTGTAAAGAATCTACACCAGGACAGGACAGGTGCAGGACCAAACAACATGCTCAATGTCATGGTAACCCTCTCCACAAGCACAATGATTACCCTCAGCGAGCCCAATACGACGGAGATGCGCATCTAAAGTATAATGATTGGACATGAGCCTTGACATCACACGGATGAAGTCCCGACTTACATCCAATCCTTTGAACCGTGCCTTCGTTGATGCTTTAGGGATAATTGAGTGTAGCCATCGTCCCATATCTCCATTGTCCCAAGATGTTTGCCAACTAGCAAGTGTCCTCTGTCGAGAAGCGCTATAAAATTCATTGTAAGCGATGGGTCTTTCATATATTTCACCATCTAGTGCACCAATCTTGGCTAAATTATCAGCTTTCTCATTGCCCGCAATAGAGCAATGGGCGGGGAGCCATACTAGGGTAAATTTATAACATTTTCTTGTTAGGTTACTCAGAGATTCTCGTATATTCCCCAAAAAGAATGGATCGTGATTATCAATCCTCTTTGAGCGTAGAGCTGCAATTGTGCTGAGACTATCAGTGAGGATAAGGTAATGGTTCGGGGGTAAAGTATTAATTATTTGCAAACTATAGTGAACTGCTACTAGTTCCGCTATATAAACAGAGGCGGGTTCTGCAAGTTTGAGAGAAATTGAAAAATTATTGTTGAAAATACCGAAACCAGTGGCCTCACTGATTCGTGACCCATCAGTGTAAAACATTTTAAGGCAGTCTATGTGTTGATATTTACTTGTGAATATTTTAGGGATCTCCCGCGAGCGTAGATGATCCGGAATTCCACGAATCTCTGCTTGCATGGACGTGTCGAAGAATAAAGTGGATTCAGGAGTATCTAGTATATTGACGCATGTGGGAACATACCTAGCAGGCGTTATTTCTTGTGACATGTGATTGAAATACACTGTCATGAATCTGGTTTAGGGTTGAAGCTCGACAAGTCTTTCAAAATTTTCAATTACCAGTGGGTTCATAACATCACATCGAATAAGTAAACGAGAGGAGAGATCCCAGAATCGGTCTTTTAAAGGAAGAACTCCCGCTAGTACTTCAAGACTCATCGTATGGGTCGACTGCATGCAACCTAAGGCAATTCGTAAACAACGATACTGTATCCGTTCCAGTTTAATAATGTGCAGCTGAACGGAAACAGATGCATCCATATTCCATTACTGAAAGTATTGTTGTTTGATGCAATCTTATCATGTCACTTGGATGAGAACCCCACCATGATCCAGTTATTGTTCGCAGAAAATTTATCCTTTGTTGGCATTTCGTTATTAGATACCTAATGTGGCCTCCCCATGTGCCTTTAGAATCGAACCAAATTCCAAGGTATTTAAAAGTCAGGACTTGGGCTATCGTTCTACCAACTAACTGAAGCTGAAGCTGAGCTGGATCACGCTTCCTTGAGAAAACGACCAACTCTGTTTTCTCCGTAGAAAAATCGATGCCCAGCTTTAAAGCCCAAATTGATAAATTATCCAAGCTATCTTGCAATGGTTGTTGTAAGTTTATGGCTTTAGGTCCTGTGGCAGAAACCACCCCATCATCTGCAAGTTGTCTCAGAGTGCATGGGCTGACAATACAATTATCAATGTCATTCACGTAAAAATTATAGAGAAGGGGGCTTAGACAAGAGCCTTGTGGGAGGCCCATGTAACTTATTCTGAGTGTCGCCAAATCGCCATATGAAAAATGCATGTGCTTTTCTGACAATAAATTGTATAAATAATTATTTAATATCGGTGAAAGACCACATTGATGTAGCTTCTCCGAGAGAACATCAATGGAGACTGAGTCGAATGCTCCTTTTATGTCTAAGAACACAGACGCCATTTGTTCTTTTTTTGCGTAAGCGAGTTGGATTTCTGACGAAAGTAGCGCCAGGCAATCATTCGTTCCCTTTCCTCTCCGAAAACCAAACTGGGTATCTGAGAGCAAGCCGTTCGCCTCAACCCAATTGTCGAGACGTCGTAGGATAATTTTTTCCAACAATTTCCTGATGCAGGATAGCATTGCAATCGGTCGATACGAGTTATGATCGGAGGCTGGTTTTCCCGGTTTTGGAATGGCGATAACTCTCACTTGTCTCCATTCACGCGGGACAATATTCTGCTCAAGAAACTTGTTGAATAAATTCAGCATGCGTCTTTTTGCTAGGTCAGGCAGATTCTTCACCAAATTGAATTTAATTCTGTCTAGGCCCGGAGCATTATTGTTGCATGAGAGGAGTGCAATTGAAAATTCCATCTTTGTCAAAGGCGAATCTATGAAATCGTTACTTGTGGGAGCATCACGAATGATTTTCTGCGCAGGAGCAGAATCTGGACAAATTTTCTTGGCAAAATTAAATATCCAACGTTTCGAAAAATCTTTGCTTTCATTAGTCACGTTTCGATTCCTCATTCTTCTGGCTGTGTTCCAAAGAGTACTCATTGATGTTTCTCTTGACAAGCCATCAACGAAGCGTCTCCAATAACTAGACTTTTTGGCACGACGTATACTGTCAAATTTGTTTTGCAAAATGAAATAATTTTCAAAGTTCTCACGTATACCCCCTTTCTGTTTCATAATTTCTTTGTAGGCAACTTGTTTAGCTTCATATGCATCAGAGCACTCTTTGTCCCACCAAGGATGGGGGGGCCGTCTATTTTTTTTTTTTTTTTCAATTCGTTTATTTGATAAGGCAGGTTTGCGTTAGCTTAAAGGTGCCAATTTTGTTTTGTTTTACATTTTAAATTACTTAAAACTAGGGGCTTACATATTGATTTTTGAAATTAAACTAAGGCTAATTTATAGCTATACATATACACAAGGGGGTAGTATAATTTTCGTAAGATTAGAGGGGTCATTTAGTTTTTATGGCAATATGGTTTGACATTTTTAGCAATGAGATTATTGGAGCAAATAATGTTTAACTAAGGGGGAAAATTTTTACGACTATCTTAAAAGTAGAAATAATTAGAGGGCGTGATTAAATTTTGTAAAGATTCGGAGACATTAATTAGAGTTATTTTATGTGGTAGTAGAGTTGGGCATTTTCAACGAGATCATATAATATAATAGTTAAAACTAGAAAAGGCAAGAAGAGCTAAATGCTTCATGAAGATATTTGGGGGGGGGGGGAAGGGGTGTTACTTCTGTGTATAAGAGTCAGGGGAAGTAGGGTGGACAAACATGGCAGGGGGAGAACATTATTTCAGTTTCAGACTTCGGGAGATCAACGGATGGATTACAGAATCAGGGTGGTCTTCATCAGGAAGAATCATGTACTGGGACGCCGGGTGGTCGTTCTCGAGATGGCAGGGGTTTCTCCAGACGATTTCGTAGTGCGGCTCAGATGTTGATCGGCTACATTTCGAGTTGTGCGTGTGATGTTCGTGCTTTAGGTCCCGTGTTTGTTGGCTCATTCGACAGGGATGTTTTGTGTCGCCTTGGAGTCGCATCAAACCATCGTGGGTGTATGGTACAGGTGGAAGAGAGCGCTTCTGAGAATGATAAGGAAAAAGGGGCAGTTAAAGTTGGATATTGATGGTTTTTATGAAGGTGTATATAAGGGACATATAGAGGACATCGCGGCTTGCCAACACATCTCGAACCGGGACGTTGGGTGGTCTTCCTCGGGCCCGGAGGGTGTCCATAAGCCGAGACCTGGCGGAACTGTACTCGGTGCACGCCCAGACTATGTGCTCTATATCGTGATAACCGTCGCCACAAGCGCAGATACCACTCTCCACGAGCCCAATACGTCGGAGATGTGCATCCAGCGTGTAATGGTTCGCCATGAGTCGGGACATCACACGAATGAAGTCACGACCCACATCCATCCCCTTGAACCAAGGTTTCGTCGATACCTTAGGGACTATCGAATGTAGCCACCTTCCTAGCTCCCCATTGCTCCACGAGGTTTGCCAACTTTCGAGGGTTCTCTGATGAGTAATACTGAAAAATTCGTGGAAGCAAATTGGTCTTTCAAAAACGTCACCTTCAATGGCACCCACCTTAGCTAAGGAGTCCGCCTTCTCATTGCCCGGAATGGAGCAATGAGAAGGGACCCACACCAAGGTAATCTGGAAAGATTTGTCAGATAAAGCACTCAGTAGCTCCCGTATTTTCCCCAAAAAATACGAGGAATGCTTTCCATGTTTCATCGAGCGAATAGCGTCAATAGAACTCAGACTATCCGAGACGATGAAGTAATGGTCTGCGGGTAATGTGTCAATGACTCCAAGGGTATACTGAATAGCAGCTAGTTCTGCGGCGTAAACTGAAGCAGGGTCACTGAGTTTGTAGGAGGCGGTGAACTTTTGATTGAAAATACCGAAGCCAGTGGACCCTTCGAGGTTTGATCCGTCAGTATAAAACATCTTAGAACAGTCGACTTCTCGGAATTTATTATAAAAAATATTTGGAACCACTTGTGGGCGTATATGGTCCGGAATTCCAATAATCTCATCTTTCATGGATGTGTCGAAGAAAACAGTAGATTCAGAAGTATTTATGAAATGCACACGGTTGGGATTGTAAGAAAAAGGATTAATATTTTGTGCCATGTAGTCAAAGTACAGGGACATAAAACGGGTCTGAGAATTGAGCTCAACAAGCCTTTCGAAATTTTCAATCACCAACGGGTTCAAAATATCGCATCGAATGAGCAATCGATATGAGAGTTCCCAAAATCGATTTTTCAGCGGGAGAACGCCCGACAGCACTTCGAGACTCATCGTATGGGTCGACTGCATGCACCCTAAGGCGATACGCAACAACGATACTGAATTCTTTCGAGTTTGATGAAATGTATGTTCGCGGCGGATCGAAAGCAGAAGCATCCGTATTCCAGTACCGACAGTATCGTTGTTTGATACAACCTAATTAGGTCTCCTGGGTGGGCACCCCACCACGTTCCGGTTATTGTACGAAGAAAGTTGATCCTTTGCTGGCATTTCTGTTTCAGATACCGAATATGGCATCCCCAAGTACCTTTCGAGTCGAACCAGACCCCTAGATATTTTACTGTGAAGACCTGAGCTATAGTTTGACCCATTAATAGAAGCTGTAGTTGTGCTGGTTCACGCTTCCTAGAAAATACAACTAGCTCAGTTTTCTCCGTGGAGAATTCGATACCCAGCTTAATAGCCCATGCAGACAAATTGTCCAAGGTATTCTGTAATGGTCCTTGTAGATCGACAGCTTTGGGTCCCGTAACAGACACCACGCCATCGTCTGCAAGTTGTCTTAACGTGCAGGAATTGTCAAGACATTCATCAATGTCGTTGACGTAGAAATTGTATAACAGGGGGCTTAGACATGAGCCCTGGGGAAGGCCCATGTAGCTAAATCGTGATGTCGATAAGTCACCATGCGAAAAATGCATGTGCTTTTCCGACAACAAGTTTAGTAAAAAGTTGTTTAAAGTCGCTGAAAGACCATGCTGGTGCAGCTTCTCTGAAAGAATGTTGATAGAAACTGAATCAAAAGCCCCCTTTATATCTAGGAACACTGATGCCATCTGCTCTTTACTAGCATAGGCCATTTGAATTTCGGTTGAGAGCAACGCAAGACAATCATTCGTCCCTTTGCCTTTGCGAAAGCCAAATTGTGTATCTGACAGTAAGCCATTTGCTTCGACCCAATTGTCGAGGCGGGATAGGATCATTTTCTCGAACAACTTCCGGATACAAGATAGCATTGCGATCGGTCGATACGAATTGTGGTCGGAGGCTGGTTTTCCTGGTTTTTGGATGGCGATGACCTTCACTTGCCTCCAATCGTGTGGGACAATGTTAGCCTCAAGAAACTTATTAAATAAGTTCAACAAGCGTCTCTTGGCAGAGTCTGGCAGATTCTTCAACAAGTTGAATTTGATTCTGTCTGGCCCTGGAGCTTTATTGTTACACGACAAGAGAGCAAGTGAGAACTCCACCATCGAAAAAGGTGTTTCGTTCGCGTTATCGTGACGGGACGCGGCGCGGTAGATCTTCTGTGCCGGGGCGGAATCCGGACAAACCTTCTTGGCGAAATCGAATATCCAACGGTTTGAATATTCCACGCTCTCATTAGTACTGTTTCGATTTCGCATACGTCGGGCTGTTCCCCAAAGAGTGCTCATCGATGTTTCTCTCGTTAATCCGTCGACGAACCGGCGCCAATAACCGCGTTTTTTGGCTTTCATCAAACTCTTCATTCGCTTGTCTAACGTCGCGTACTGTCGAAAACTAGCGGGTAACCCGTCGTTCCGGAAGGTCTTAAACGAGGCGGCCTTCTCTGCGTACACGTCTGAGCACTCTTTGTCCCACCAGGGATTGGGAGAACGTTTTTGTATGTTCGCGCCGGGTATTGGCTTAGTCTGAGCTTGATTCGCGCTGTCGAGAATCAAGCCAGCCAAAAAGCTATACTCTTCCTCCGGAGGAAGTTCTTGAGTAGATTCGATGTTGTCGGATATCGCGGCAGCATAGCTCTTCCAATCGATATTTCGTGTGAGGTCATACGAAATATTGATTGTTTCCAATGGCCTTGAGCCGTTATTAATTGAGACTACGATCGGCAGATGGTCGCTACCGTGGGGATCAGGGATTACCTTCCACGCGCATTCTAACTTTAGCGAGGTCGAGCAAAGGGATAAATCTAATGCGCTTGGGCGCGCTGGTGGGGGAGGAATCCGTGTCATTTCACCCGTGTTTAGAATTGTCATGTTGAAGTTGTCGCAAATATTGTGAATTAAAGAGGAACGGTTATCATCATAAAGGCAACCCCATTCCGTACCGTGAGAGTTAAAGTCGCCTAAAACTAGTCGCGGTGCAGGCAGGGATTCTATGATGTCATGTAGCCGGCGATGCCCAATCGCGGTGTTGGGGGGAATATATATGGAAGCTATGCAAAGATCTTTGCCTTTGATTGTTACTTGACAAGCGACAACTTCAATACCTGTTATCGAGGGAAGGTTAATTCTGTAGAAGGAATAGCGCTTTTTGATCCCCAAAAGCACTCCTCCATAGGGGGTCTCTCGATCCAGGCGAATAATATTAAAGTCGTGGAAGTTGAGATCTATGTCGGAAGTTAACCAAGTTTCACATAATGCAAATGCATCGCAACTCAAATTATTTATTAAAATTTTGAAGGAATCGATTTTCGGGATGATACTTCTGCAATTCCACTGTAGAACAGTGATCAAATCCGTGACCTCGTTCGATGAGTTAGCCATCGAAGGATACAATCGCTGAGAGGAGGGGCCATTTAGCAGTCAACTGCTTCAAAAATGTTCTTACTGTAGGGAGAAAAGCTAACAACAGACTTTTAATAGGATCAGTTATATTGAAAGTTTTTATTATCCAGTCCACAATGTCCGAGAGTTTGATAATTCCAGTGCCGCGATTATTCTCGAACTGAAACAGAGGAACACTTGGGATTTTTGATGTTCCGGGAAGTGCTGGGAACTCCTTCTCTGAGCTTAATCCTCCGAGACCAGGAGCTAATTGCTTCGGTTTGGTTGCAACACTTCCAATAGATGTGACTTTCTGAGTCCCGTCAAGGGATACCTTCTGGCCTTTACAACGAACTTTAAGAGAGGAAATGTTCCTCCTCTTCCTATAACTTCTAGGCGCCCTAGTAGATGTTCCCTCTTGTGGGTCATCAGCCTCGCCCTCGTTAGGAGGCAAGTGAGCATAGATGTTTGTTGAGGTTGGTGGTGTAGCTTTCTTTAGCATTTCTGCAAAAGAACGTTCGGATCGTCCAGCAAGGGAACGTTTTAGTTTATCCCCGCGTAGTTTGTACGCGGGACATGCCGAGATATCATGCAGATTCTCTGCACAGTAAGGACACTTCTCAGCATTCTTACTGCACGAATCATCTAGATGATTCTCCCCGCATTTTCCACAGCGGGCCTTATTGCTACAATGGGTGGCTGTGTGACCCAATTGTTTACACTTTGTGCAATTCATGACCCGCGGCACAAACAGACGCACAGGCAGACGAACCTTGTGCAAGAGGACGTAATTTGGCAAAGCGGTACCAGCGAAGGTCAACCGATAAGAGTTTGATTGGGGGTACGTTTTTGAACCATCCCCCGCAACTACTACTGAGTGCAAACGCTTGCACTCGAGTATTTTCACTGGCTGAAGTAAGCGGTCTCTGAAACGGCCAACCCCGTACTGCAGCAGATCCTCGCATGTCAAACTGTCATCGGTGACAACGCCTTCAGACTGTACTTTCACAGCTGGAATATACACGTGATAGTCCTTCGTAAAGTGCTCGCAGCAAGCAATATCGTTTGCCTGCTTTGAGTTAGTCAGCACGACCCTCAGCCTGTCTGAGCGGACCTTTTTTATTTCGATCACAGCCGAGAACCGTTCCGTTAGGTCTTTTGAAATCTGTAATAGATTCAGCGATTTTGTTTTGGGCCGAAAGAAGACCACAAAGGGACCGGTCGAGAGCTCTGGATATTGTTTGGGTCGGGGGAGAGCCTTAGGAGTCGACTCGATCTCCATTTGGCCATCCGGGGAGGAAGCCATCGACACCGTCAACGCACGGGGTCAGCACCCGCGCAGACGGGAAAAAGCCGTAAAGGTATCAAAAAGGTAGATTTCACTTATCTGTATACTCGTTTCCCACGACGCACCAGTCCAGCTTAAATAGCTGGTTATTGTTCAATCCTCGCTTTACGAACAAAAGGTTGAGGAATGTGGCCTAACGGTTAACACACGCACAAAAGAAAATAAAAGTCCAAACCTCGAAGAGGCAGAGAATGGTAAAATAACCTTGAACGCGGATTACTGCACTGTTCTTTTTCCAACAGACCGAAAACAAAACACTTCTATCTCGATCGAGCGGTGCGTAGAGACTGGGGCCGTCTATTTATTGTCATTCCAGGATTGCATTTCGTTTGGGCTTGTTCTGCTGCTTCAATAATTAAACCCGCTAGGAATTCATATTCTTCGGTAGGGGGTAGCTCTTCTGTCGAAGCAAGAGAAGTGGAAATTAATGTTTCGTATGTTTTCCAATCAATATTTCGTGTTAAGTCGTAAGGAACATTGATTGAATTCGTAAGGCCTAACTCACTGTTAATTGAAACAACGATTGGCAAATGATCGCTACCGTGAGGATCAGGTACAACCTTCCACGTGCAATCTAACCGAAGTGATGTCGAGCACAGAGATAGATCTAATGCACTTGGACGTGCAGGAGGTCTGGGGATGCGTGTTGTTTCGCCAGTATTTAAAACTGTCATATTGAATTCGTCACAAACATTGTATATCAAAGAGGATCGATTATCATTGTAGAGGGAACCCCACAATACTCCGTGCGAGTTGAAGTCTCCCAGTATCAGACGCGGAGCAGCCATGGATTCCACTACCTCAAAAATTTGACGTTGTCCAATTTGAACTTTGGGAGGTATATATATATAGAAGCGATAGACATGTCTTTGCTTTTAATATTCGTTTGGACTGCTACAGCCTCAATGCCAGCAATCATGGGGATGGTAATTCTATAGAAAGAATAGCACTTTTTAATTCCTAGAAGCACTCCTCCATACGGGGTGTCTCGGTCTAGGCGAATAATGTTGAAATCATTTAAGTTGAAATTAATGTTTGAGGTAAGCCATGTTTCACATAGAGCAAAAGCATCGCATTTCAAATTATGCAGTAAAATTTTTAAGGAATCAATTTTTGGTATGATACTTCTGCAATTCCACTGTAAAACAGTGATGGAGTCTTTCACCTTAGGAGTTGAATTAACCATTGAAAGATATAATTGCTGCAAGGATGGGCCATTGAGCAATCAGCTGCTCTAAAAATGTTCTAATTGTGGGGAGGAAAGCAGAAAGTATACTCTTTAGTGGTTCAGAAATATTGAATGCTTTAAAAATCCAATCAACAATTTCAGAAAATTTCAATAATCCTACCCCCGGCTGAGGCTCAGAGGAAGTCGAAATTTTATTATTTCCAGTAATGGTGTTCTGTTTGGATTGTACGTTCCCAAAACCGGGCGGAATTGATTTCGGTTTCGAATCGGAATTTTTCGGTTTTGGGCGCAGTTTATCTATTGGTGGAGAAATTTTAAGGCCCTTGCTTGGCAGCTTGGGAAAAGAAGACTGTTTTCTTTTTCTGGAATTTCCGGGTAAAACAAATGATGTACCTTCGCACGCTCCGTCAGAGTCAGACTGTTCCGAAAATAGAGATGTGTAAGTGTTTTCTAAGAAGATGGGTTTAGGGGTAGCATTTTTCAACATTTCTGCATAGGAGCGCTTAGACCTCTCCTTCAAGGATCGTTTAATTTTATCCTCGCGCAATTTATAAATGGGGCATGCAGGGAGCTCATGCGAGTTTTCTCCGCACATTAAACATTTTTCTGAATTTTCATTGCATGTATCCTCTTGATGAGAACCCCCACATTTGCCACACCGTGCTTTATTGGAACAGTAAGTGGCTGTGTGGCCAAGCTGTTTACAATTAAGACAATTCATAACACGAGGGATAAAAAGGCGAACAGGGAGACGAATCTTATCGATAATGACATAGTTGGGCAACGCAGACCTAGCGAAAGTCACTCGAAACGAGTCAGACAGTCGATAAACTTTTTTATCTCCTTCGTGTGATACTGAATGCAATTGCTTGCATTCAAGTATCTTTACGTCTTTAAGTATAGTGTCTTTGAAACGACCAACCCCATGCTTAATTAAGTCATCAACAGTCAAACTCGATTCTGTGATGACCCCATCAATTTCAATTTCCTTTGAAGGAATATACGCTCTATACTCACGCGTAAAAAGCTCGCAAGAAGCAATTGCATTGGCTTGTTTGAGACTACCAACGACAATGCGTATTTTATCTTTATTAACTTTGACGATCTCTTTTACATCCGAGAATCGCGAAGTCAAATCTTTCGAAATTTGAGATATTTAGCGCCTTTACTTTACGCCTAATAAAAACAATCCATGGTCCCGTTGACGACTCTGGGTAAATTTTAATTCTAATCGGGTTTACGTTTTCAGCAGAAGGCTTAGGGGGAGGGTCTGTTACTCGTTCTCCCATCTCCTCATCCATTTTACCTAGCAAGAAAAACTATCACAAAAAGGAATAAAAAATATACCTGTTATACCGGTAGAACACACCTCATGTGTTACGTTGTAAACTCGGTGCCCGTTGTTTGACAATGTGACACTTGCTGTCCTTCTTCGTCGCGTTGCTTCTTCAGTAGAGAAATAGGCCTACCTGCAACACTTCAAAACTCTCCCCGGTTAAGCTTCTCGTCGGTATCACCACCACAAGCGCGCTCTCTCCGTTTCCACCACTGTGGTAGACAAATGTGGCTACCTGTCGCTTGCTGCGAAAATCCCACTGTCGATGCGGCACTTTTCGGTGCCACTTGTTTTCCTTATTCGTCGTACCACTTCTGCGGTAGACAAATAGAGCGTATGGGTCTACCTGTGACGCTTCCCCTCTCGTCGATTAGAATTGCTTGACGACACCAATACAATATATTTTTTCTGTGTGTACATCCACGATCACTGTCGATTTCTGCCACCGCGGTAGGCAAATTCGTCTAACCGCGGTTTGCTGTCAAAACACCACTTGTCGAGGATGCCGTTGACCACGCCTCCGACGTATAAACTGTCGACTCACACTTAACAAACTGGTCTCTCTCTCCCACAAAAACGCATACAGCGTCCGCACTCCGTCACTCTCTCGAGAACAAAACCTTCCACCTGGAGGCACAACCATCTCGGCCGGTTGCAAAAACTGTTATGACATACACAGTTGTTGAAGCAACGCAGAAGTCTATTCATCTGATCCATCCTGCAAAAGTACGTAGGCTGGTCTACTCAGCAAACATATGCAGAAAGATCGGTGTTGTCAAACATCGAGCCAAAAAGATCGGATGCAAAAAATCGATTTTTCCAAATCAAATTCCGAATGGTTTGACCGGGTAAGAGCTAAGAGAAGAGACGACAACAGGCTTCTTGCTCTTCTTAATTTTCTCGACTTGGCCCTGCCGTAAATCTGAAGACAAGCGTTCATCGTTGCCAGATTCCCTTTGAATGCTTCTTACATTGCCGAAAATAATTGTACCTAAAAGATCGCACCGCTACCAAGAATTTACAATGCTAGCTGCATTTAAAAATTAAATTAAATATTTGTTCATGTCTCTCTTAACAATACACGTAACTATATCTTCATTCAGGTCTTTTATTCAATTTGCACGAAATGTTGATGTGTATGAAAAATAGCCAGAATAGATTCAGCAGCACTGTTTTCCATCCCGATTGTAAATATAATGAACGCTCATGACTGGCAAAATGACCAATCAGAAGCTGGTTCAATATTGAGGTTAGGACTGGATCAAATTAGCTACGCGATTGTCTTCTCTTCTCTTAGCCTAAGAGAAGAGACGACAACAGGCTTCTTGCTCCAATGTACTGGATACTAAGGTGTGGTAATGCTCTGTTGCTTTCTCGCTCAATTTCTGTTCCTTTATTACGTAATAAAATTCAACTCCATATTTTTTCCATATATCTGCTGCCCACGTGCTTTACAGAGATCGAGCGAGAGAGCAATAGCATTGCCACACCTTAGTATCAACCTCATTGTTCTTGCTCTTCCTAATTTTCTCGACTTGGCCCTGTCGTAAATCTGAAGACAACAAGCGTTCATCGTTGCCAGATTCCCTTTGAATGTTTTTTACAATTGCCGAAAATAATTGTACCTCAAAGATCGCACCTCTACCAAGGATTTACAATGCTAGCTGCATTTAAAAATTAAATTAAATATTTATTCATGTCTCTCTTAACAATACACGTAACTATATCGTCATTTAGGTCTTTTATTCAATTTGCACAAAATGTTGATGTGTATGAAAAATAGCCAGAATAGATTCAGCAGCACTGTTTTCCATCCCGATTGTAAATATCATGACTGGCAAAATGACCAATCAGAAGCTGGTTCAATATTGAGGTTAGGACTGGATCTTGAATATTTCATTTTATACCACTGCAATTGTATATTGTATTGAACATAACACTCGGAGAGAATCGCGTCGACTAACAATCGGGCCATTACATGAAAATAAAAAGCTAGTACTTTCAGTATGTTATGATGTTGTTTGCTCCATTTTGGTCCTTAACGAATTATTTAAGGTGGAAGTTACCCCAAAAATATCGTAAAATAATATCTATATATGGAATATCTTTTTAAATTCAACAGAAAGGAAGTAACTACGTTCAGCAAAAATATGTGTTTCGATACCGCAAACAACTTTGTGGAAGATTCCAAGAAGATACGAGAATGTCGAAAAAAGGTATCATGAAAAAACTAATTTTAAGGGGTCTTCCATATAATATGTTCCATAACTCGTAAACTATTGAAGCTAGATATACGGTGTCTTCAGCAATTTCTTTTTAGTAACGTTTGCTGCAACTTTGTCAAAGACACAAAGTCTCTAGCTCAATTAGTTAGGAAAATAAATTTCGTATATCACTTAAAGGTGAATTGATCACTGAACGATATACTCCTGAGGATGCGCAATCATAAGAACAACAACTTCTCCGAACAAACTATACCTCTAAAGTCGGTTTAGACGCTATTAATTTTGAGCACGAAAACGACGTTTCAAAACACTGTGCTATGGAAGAGTCTGATGAATCGTCGTCCTTCCGTTAAGTAGATGGAGGCGGCCGGCAATGATGAATTCCTACTTACCATTTCCTAAACAACTCTTATTAGATAATCAGCAGTCAAACATAATGAAGTTAGTGTGCAATCAGCCAAAATCATCGTCACAACGCAACGCAACGTAAACAACGCCTTTGCTAATAACCATTGCCAAAGTATCAGCCTTCAAACAATCATAAACCAGATTCTGACCTGCTAGAGACGAACTAAGCTTGCCATTTTTCATAATTTCCCTGATATTTAGCGATAAACACATCACACTCAAGTTTTTCGTTGCTGCCAGGGTGCCATTTGTCATCTTGCATTTTTACTTATGCAATTGCATCTACTTTATTTCTAGAATCAGTTTAAATTCCATCATGCCAAGGATAACTTCGTCATGATGTATCGATGGTTGCCGAAGGATGAAGAAATGAATATACCGCCGTACGCACACACTATGGTTGGCGTGGGTGCTCTAGTCATCAATGAGCAGAAACAAATCTTAGTTGTCAGTGAAAGACATGCGTTGATAAAAGAATCCTGGAAACTTCCGGGCGGATACGTTGAACCAGGTAATTATGACCTTTTTCACTCATTGGCAGTAGACTGACTTCAAATATTGGTTCTAAACTACAATTTCCACACCATCTTGGATATCGAATCTAATATATATATATATATATATATATATATATATATATATATATATATATATATATATATATATATATATATATATATATATATATATATATATATATATATATATATATATATATATATATATATATATATATATATATATATATATATATATATATATATATATATATATATATATATATATATATATATATATATATATATATATATATATATATATATATATATATATATATATATATATATATATATATAATATATATATATATATATATATATATATATATATATATATATATATATATATATATATATATATATATATATATATATATATATATATATATATATATATATATATATATATATATATATATATATATATATATATATATATATATATATATATATATATATATATATATATATATATATATATATATATATATATATATATATATATATATATATATATATATATATATATATATATATATATATATATATATATATATATATATATATATATATATATATATATATATATATATATATATATTAGACCTCTCTACATTTTGAAAAAGTTTTGAAATATACATGGGTCAGCTCCAATTTTTGTTCTACGTGTGAATTTAAGAACTTTTGCCGAAAATGGCTTAATTTGGACATGATTTAGAGGTGTCTCCAGTCAAAAATCGTGTTTTCGATATGTTTCCATATGAAGATCACTTACACTCTGATTTAATAGACCCTGCATGCCCACAAATCATCAAAGGTTGTTCTTTAGACATATCTTAACATGTTTGAACAGGTGAACATTGCTCTAATCGCAATAGGAAATTTGTTAACTGGATTTTCTTATAGAAAAGTACATCGAAACCAAGGAAAATTAATATTTTTTCTTGGTTTTGATATACGTTTCTATAGAAAAATCCAGTTAACAAATTATCTATTGCGATTAGAGCTATGTTAACCTGTTAAAACATTTTAAGATATGTCTAAGGAACAACCTTTGATGATTTGTGGGCATGCAGGGTCTATTAAATCAGAGTGTAAGTGATCTTCATATGGAAACATATCGAAAACACGATTTTTGATTGGAGACACCCCTAAATCATGTCCAAATTAGCCATTTTTGGCGAAAGTTCTTAAATTCACACCTAGAACAAAACTTTGAGCTGACCCATGTATATTTCAAAACTTTTTCAAAATGTGGAGAGCTCTAATATATATATATATATATATATATATATATATATATATATATATATATATATATATATATATATATATATATATATATATATATATATATATATATATATATATATATATATATATATATATATATATATATATATATATATATATATATATATATATATATATATATATATATATATATATATATATATATATATATATATATATATATATATATATATATATATATATATATATATATATATATATATATATATATATATATATATATATATATATATATATATATATATATATATATATATATATATATATATATATAACTAATGATATTTAATTTCTACATCTAATTTTTAAAAAGGAATAAAGGCGTGTTTTCACCACAAATGTCCAACTCTGACTAAAGTTTATTTCCAAGTTAATTATAAATGAGCCTACCGCTATGCCTATCGCTTTTTTTTTTTTTTATTCATTTCGTTTATTTGATAGGCACAAATGCGTTAGCTTGGCGGTGCCAAATGCTTTTGTTTTTACATTTGGATATCTTAAAACTAGGAGGTTACAATGTTGAAATATTTTTTTTTACAAAGGAAAAGAAAGTTTACGGCTATCTTAAGACTAGAAATAAGATTCAATATACAAAAGAGGGCCAAAAGATTTTTTTATGAAAAAAATTAAAACAAGGGATTCACTTTGATATACAAGAGGGGGAGTAATAGTATTTTACGAAATATTTTACGGTTATCTTAAAACTAACAATATAGTTTAGTACACAAAAGGGGGGAACAAATATTTATGAGAAATTTCACAGAAATCTTAAAACTAGGGATTCAATTCTATTTACAAGATGGAGGACAAGAGTTTCAATAAAGAGTAAAAATTATAGCTATCTTAAAACTAGGAATACAGAATACTAATTTGAATTTTTTAACTAAAACTTATGCTTGGTCAAGATATTCAAAGGGTGGCTCATTTCCGCATCAGTGTAGCAGCAGTTGTATCAAGGACAGGGGAGAGACAGGGAAAGAAGAGCAAAACTTGCAACTTTCGCTCGAACGGCGGGGGGGGGGGGGGAGGGGGATCAGCGAATCAAATTTGCGCCTCAGTATAGTAAGTCGTCGAGTACCGGATTGGCGGAGGGTATTCTTCGGACCCGCGGGGAATCCTTCAAAAGTCATCGGACCTCGAGTCGCTCTCGCTTCAGTTTCCTTCTATGCAGGCGTAGTGGTAAGGACGATGGCGGTTACATAGTGGCACTCTGGAGCTGATCGGTTCCACAAGGCAGGATGAAACTCTAAAAACGAGAAATAAAAGAGAGGGGCTAAATTGGGATATTTATCGTTTTTATGAAGGTATAAATAAGGGACATATAGGGGAAATCACGAGTTGCCAGCATATCTCGGACTGGTACATTGGGTGGTCTACCTCGGGCCCGAAGGGATTCCTTTAACTGAGACCTGGCGTCACAATACCCGGCGCACACCCAGACAACGTGTTCGATGTCGTGATAGCCCTCGTCACAAGCGCACAGACTACTCTCCGCAAGCCCAATACGCCGCAAATGCGCATCCATGGTGTAGTGATTGGACATAAGTCGGGACATTACACGAATAAAATCCCGACCCACATCCATCCCCCCGAACCAAGGCTTCGTTGATATCTTTGGGATAATCGAATGTAGCCATCGTCCAAGTTCCCCATTGCTCCACGAGGTTTGCCAACTGTTGAGCGTCCTCTGACGACAAATACTAAAAAATTCGTTGAAGCAGATTGGTCTTTCGTATATGTCACCATTTAATGCGCCCACCTTTGCTAATGAGTCGGCCTTTTCATTGCCCGGGATAGAACAATGAGAGGGGACCCAAACAAAGGTAATCTGATAAGATTTTTCAGATAACGTACACAAGGACTCCTGTATCTTCCCCAGAAAATACGGTAATTGCTTTTTAGGCTTCATCGCACGAAGAGCCTCGATAGAGCTGAGGCTGTCCGAAACGATGAAGTAGTGATCTGTGGGCAGAGTGTCGATGATCCCAAGGGTGTACTGAATTGCAGCTAACTCTGCGACGTAAACTGAAGCGGGATCATTGAGCTTGAATGAAGCGGTGATAGTATTGTTGAAGATACCGAAGCCAGTGGACCCATCGAGATTTGATCCGTCAGTGTAAAACATTTTGTCGCAGTCGACTTCTCGGAATTTATTATAAAATATATTGGGGATCACCTGCGGGCGTATATGGTCCGGAATTCCACGAATCTCTTCCTTCATGGATGTGTCGAAGAATACAGTAGAATCAGAAGTATCTAGGAAACGGACACGGTTGGGATTGTACGAAGAAGGATTGATGCTCTGTGCCATGTAGTCGAAGTACAAGGACATAAAACGGGTTTGAGAATTAAGCTCGACGAGCCTCTCGAAGTTTTCAATTACCAACGGGTTCAGAATGTCGCATCGGATGAGCAATCGATATGAGAGTTCCCAAAATCGATTTTTTAGCGGAAGAACGCCCGCCATCACTTCGAGACTCATCGTATGGGTCGAGTGCATGCAACCCAAGGCAATGCGCAAGCAACGATACTGGATTCTCTCCAGCTTGATGAAGTGTATGTTCGCAGCGGAGCGGAAACAGAAACACCCGTACTCCATCACCGACAATATCGTTGTTTGGTACAACCTGATCAGGTCTCCTGGGTGAGCACCCCACCATGTTCCAGTTATTGTTCGGAGAAAATTGATCCTTTGTTGGCATTTCTGTTTCAGATACCTAATGTGACATCCCCAGGTACCTTTAGAGTCGAACCAGACCCCGAGATATTTAAATGTGAAAACCTGGTTGATCGTTGCACCCATTAATAAAAGCTGGAGTTGCGCCGGCTCACGCTTCCTAGAAAAAACAACCAACTCAGTTTTCTCCGTGGAGAACTCAATACCCAGCTGAAGAGCCCAAGCAGACAAATTGTCCAAGGTATTTTGTAATGGTCCTTGCAAGTCGGCAGCTTTGGGCCCTGTAACAGAGACCACCCCGTCGTCTGCAAGTTGCCTTAGCGTGCATGAATTGGCAAGACAATCGTCAATGTCATTCACGTAAAAATTGTAGAGCAGGGGACTTAGACATGAGCCCTGGGGAAGACCCATGTGGCTAAATCGCGATGTTGTTAAATCGCCATGCGAAAAGTGCATGTGCTTTTCAGACAACAGGTTTAGCAAAAAGTTATTTAAAATTGGTGAAAGACCATGCTGGTGCAGCTTCTCTGACAGAATGTTGATAGAAACTGAGTCAAAAGCCCCCTTAATATCCAAGAAGACTGATGCCATCTGCTCTCTGTTAGCATAGGCCATTTGGATTTCTGTAGAAAGCAACGCAAGGCAATCGTTCGTCCCTTTGCCTTTGCGGAAGCCAAATTGTGTATCTGACAGTAAGCCATTTGCTTCAACCCAATTGTCGAGGCGAAACATGATCATTTTCTCGAACAACTTCCGAATACAGGACAGCATTGCAATCGGCCGATACGAGTTGTGGTCGGAGGCTGGTTTTCCTGGTTTTTGGATGGCGATGACCTTCACTTGCCTCCATTCATAAGGGACAATGTTACCCTCAAGAAACTTGTTAAATAAATTCAACAGGCGCCTTTTTGCAGTGTCAGGCAGATTCTTCAGCAAGTTGAATTTGATTCTGTCTAACCCTGGGGCGTTATTGTTGCACGATAAGAGAGCAAGTGAGAACTCCACCATCGAAAACGGTGTTTCGTTCGCGGTATCGTGAGAAGACGCGGCGCGGTACGTTTTCTGTACCGGGACAGAGTCCGGACAGATCTTCTTGGCGAAAGCGAATATCCAACGGTTTGAATATTCCACGTTCTCGTTGGTACTATTATGATTACGCATACGTCGAGCCGTACCCCAAAGAGTGCTCATCGCTGTTTCTCTCGTTAACCCGTCGACGAACCGGCGCCAATAACTGCGTTTTTTGGCTTTCATTAGACTCTTCATTCGCCTTTCTAACGACGCGTACTGTTGATAGCTAGCGGGTAACCCGTCTTCCCGGAAGGCCTTATATGCAGTGGACTTTTCCGCGTACAGCTCTGAGCACTCTTTATCCCACCACAGGGTGGGAGACCGTCCATGGGTATTCGCGCTGGGTACTGGTTTAGTCTGAGCTTGATTCGCACTGTCGAGAATCAAGCCAGCCAAAAACCTGTACTCTTCCTCCGGAGGAAGTTCTTGAGTGGATTCGATTTTAACGGATATCGCGGTCGCGTAACTCTTCCAATCAATGTTCCGTGTGAGGTCATACGAGACATTGATTGTTTTCGATGGTCTTGAACCGTTAGCAATTGAAATCACGATAGGCAAATGATCGCTACCGTGGGGATCAGGGATCACCTTCCACATGCAATCTAACTTTAGCGATGTCGAGCAAAGCGATAAATCCAACGCGCTTGCGCGTGCTGGTGGTGTAGGAATCCGCGTCATTTCTCCCGTGTTTAAGATGGTCATGTTGAAATTATCGCAAAGATCTTGGATTAATGTTGATCTATTATCATCATGAAGACAGCCCCATACCGTACCGTGCGAGTTAAAGTCTCCCAGAACTAGCCGCGGTGCCGGTAAGGATTCCGTGATATTACAAAGCGTTCGGTGCCCTACCGAGGCTCTAGGAGGAATGTAGATGGAAGCAATGCAAAGGTCTTTACCTTTGATTAAAACTTGACAAGCGACAATTTCAATGCCTGGTGTCGAAGGGAGGTTAATTCGGTTGAAAGAATAGCACTTTTTGATCCCCAAAAGTACTCCTCCATAGGGGTTTTCTCGATCCAGACGAATTATATTAAAGTCGTGGAAGTTGAGATTTATATCGAAAGTTAACCAAGTTTCACATAATGCGAAAGCATCACATTTTAAACTATTTAGTAAAAATTTAAAGGAATCGATTTTCGGGAGGATACTTCTGCTGTTCCACTGTAGAACAGTGATCGAATCGGTGACCTCGTTCGATGACTTAGCCATCGAAGGATACGATCGCTGCAAGGAGGGGCCATTTAGTAGTCAATTGCTTCAAAAATGTTTGCACTATAGGGAGAAAACGTATCAGAAGGCTTTTAAGAGGATCAGTAACATTGAAAGCTGTGAAAATTAAGTCCACTATGTCAGAAAATTTCATTAGTCCGCTACTGGACTGAGTATCTGTTTGAAAAAAGGGGACACTTGGGGTTTTGGATGTCCCTGGAAGTGGTGGGTACTCCTTGTTAGAATTAATATTTCCAAGTCCTGGAGCAAATTGCTTCGGCTTTTGTGCATCACTTCCGTTGGATTTATTGGTTGTAGATGGCGCACTCTGAGTGGACGACACCTTGGCACCCTTACGGGGCAATGTAG
This sequence comes from Topomyia yanbarensis, assembly GCF_030247195.1. Lineage (NCBI taxonomy): Eukaryota > Metazoa > Arthropoda > Insecta > Diptera > Culicidae > Topomyia > Topomyia yanbarensis. The sequence goes on along the minus strand of NC_080671.1, from coordinate 299,710,914 downwards.
GGGATGCTGGATTTCTCCTCTTCCTGGATTCCCCTGGGTTAACCAAAGATGTTCCCTCTCGTGGGTCGTCAGATTCTTGCTCAACGTTAGCCAAACCAGCATAGGGATTTTCGGACAGGACAGATGGCGAAGCATTCTTTAGCATTTCTGCATAAGAACGCCTTGAGCGTTCCTTAAGGGAGCGCTTAATTTTATCCCCGCGCTGCTTGTACGCAGGGCATGATTTAAGAGCATGTGAAGGGCCCCCGCAGCAAATACACTTTTCAGTTTCTTTGTCGCAAGAGTCATCCTCATGCTCTCCTTCGCATTTGCCGCATCGTTTCTTATTTCCACAATATGTGGCTGTGTGGCCCAACTGCTTGCAATTGCTGCAGCTCATGACCCGCGGTACAAACAGGCGAACTGGTAGGCGAACCCTGTCAAGGAGGATGTAGTTGGGAAGAGAGGACCCGGCGAATGTCACCCGAAGCGAGCCTGATAGAGAGTAGGTAGTCTTACCTCCCTCGGTGTTTGCGGTATACAATTGTTTGCATTCTAAGATCTTAATCTGTTCAAGAGAGGGGTCCTTAAAGCAGCCAACCCCGTGCTCCAACAGTTCTTCGCATTTCAGGCCCGGTTCGGACACTACCCCATCGATTTCACAGGCCACACAAGGCACGTACGCTTTAAATTCCCGCGTAAAGCGCTCACAGCAAGCAATCGCGTTTGCCTGCCCGAGATCATTCACTAGAACACGTATCTTGTTTGCCCGAACACGTGTTATCTGAGTTACGGCCGGGTAATTAGCAGTGAGATCTCGAGAAAGTTTTAAAATATTAACCGGTTTCTCTCCGGTCCGAAAATATACCACCCATGGCCCAGAGGAACCTTCTGGGTACTGCTTTATACGGGGAGTAATGCGAGTATTAGGGGGATCAGGGACTTCCATGATTACATCAGATGGTATTTCGCCCTCGGCCATTTAAGCACGAGGGCAGAGCGTTATATAAACGGGAATGTGTCTTATTATTTGATTACAAGGTAGAGTAAAAGTAGGGAAAAGGAAAGAAAGCAAACGAGGGAAAAAAATAAAGCAAAACTTATCTGCAAACAACGTCGATTGTTCCGCACCAGCGAAAACAATGTACTGGATTTACTGCCGGCACCAGAACGAACAAAGGATGACCTTGAATCACTGAATTTACACACCGAACACCACTGTGAAATATAACGATCCGTTCCGTTCAAAGGTTGGGAGACGTATGATGCCTATCGCTTTGCTTTGTAAGCTGTTTTGGATAAACTAAATGAAAATAAAATTTGGTCGCCGGGTTGCTATTACAAGGCGACAACTGCTGGTGCTCGCTGAGTCCGTGTGTCGTTTATTTGTTGTTTATCGGATGGTCGTTCTGCTGATGTATGGACTATGCACTATTCTGGGCCACTTGGTGTTGCCGGGTAAATGAATTGCTGATGCTAAGTTTGGTCGGATGTTGATTGAGTTGGTTTCCATGCTAACTGGCCACTTGCTATCGTCGTCGGGTTTGTTGTTGTTGTTGTCGTCACTATGGATGATGGCGATGATGATAATATGGATAAAGAATTGATGCCATGATGGGTTGAATGGGTCCTGGCGGGTTCGTTCTTAACTACTCCCCCTTTTGAAGACGAATCGTCCCGATTCGTGATTTTACTGTTCGTGGATGTTGTTATGAAAAGCGATATTTGTCTTCGTTTCTTGAAGATCCACAAAAGGCCTGTAACGAAACTAAGGAAAAGACAAATGCTCGACATACTAAGTGACGCGTATGTCTGAATTTTATGTTGTCTGGTTATTGTTTCGATATGATGCCTATTTTTGATATGGATTTCTTCAATGTTATCTTTGGTTTCCAGTGTTTGTTCATTGATATGTAGACCGTCCAATGGCATGATAAATGTAGGTTCTGATTTGGATACTTCGACATTGTTGTATTCAGTGTCGTTTATAAAGACGGAGCAGTTATGAAACTCTACCAAATACGTACCAGACAGGTTTCGACTCGTAAGTCCGCAATTTGACTCGATTTTCACGTCGTGGATATTTTTGATAATAATATGATCATCCATAATTCTTTTAATTTCTGTGGGTGAGTGGCTTTTTGTGAAAGTACAGTTTCCTGATAGTCCTCTTAGTAATTTAGAGAAGCACAAGTCTCTGGAGATGTCGATGAGGTTGTTGAGGCTACACAGCTTAGTCTTCTCGATGTGTTGGCATTTGTCCTTGATGAAGTATGTTTTGTTATCGTTTTGCAAAGCAACACTGGCTGGAAGTTTTAATATTCTGTTTGATAAAGGAATGGGTTCTAAAAGAAATTCTGTATAAGTGGAGTTTTCTATTCTTGGAATTGATACTACAAATATTATTTTAGAATTATTAAAGAAAGCAGATAAACCTAGAAAATTATAAATTTGATCGGTTCTGTCTATCCTAACATTTTGTTGTTCTAAAAGATTTGAAATTAATCCTAGCTCATCGACAGATAATATTTGTTTTGAAATGATATTTGTTTTTGCTAATTGTATTGATTCGGACAAATCTTCTAAATGGAATTTCAAATTGTCTAAATTATAATTGATCTTTATGACTTCTCTGAATATCTGGAAATTTCTGCTAGCTTCATTCTCTAATCTAGCTGATATAATATTATTTTTTATTTGCGTTTGTTGCTGGTTAAGTTGGTTTATTAAAAAGTTAATTCTATTCTGAAATTGTGAGTTAATTCTAATTTGTTCGTTATTTTCGTTGACGAGCATCCTATTATTATTTTGTAAACTATTGATTGATTTAGAAATGTGTACGAAATCGTTGTGGTCCATATTTCCTGTAATTTCTTTTATTCCAGTTCCGAGCAGGTTGAATAATCCTCTTCTCTGTCTTTGCCCTGGCTGAAGATTATTAAAAATGCTGTGAACATTTTTGAATTTAGCTTCTAGAATTTCAAACATGTCTGTAAAATTTGGAAAATGTCGTAATACTTGAATGTTTGTATGTAGTTTTCTGAAAATAGGTTCATAGTCATTCAATTCAACTATGTGAAACAGCTTGTGGTTTCCAAGTTTTATGAAACTGTAGCCAGTTTCGAGTGTGAGAAGGCCAGGGTTTTGCTGAAGGCTCAGGATTCGGATGGACTGTGGATAGGATAACCGGATACACAGGAACAGGATGAGTGTGATTGAAGTATTCGTCAGCATCTAAAAAGAAAGGTAAAAACAAATATTAGATTTTGCAGTAAATTATTTTCGTATTCGACGAAGATTTGCTTTGTGGAGTTTTCGTCTCTGGATATCTTGGTATGTTTGATTTCTGTCCAAACGAACTTGTATCTGTTGGTATCGGTCCTTGATTTTGGATTTCATTCCTTGAACCTTGTTGTAGACTGTTTCGCCGGGATCTAGGGTTGGTGGGACTTCGCGGGTGGTATTGTGATATTCGTTTTGCTTCTCTTGGGTCTTTTTCAATCTCAGCGCTGTTTCATCATATAGTTTATCTCTGTATTGTATAATGTTGTCCATATCCAGTGGTCTTTCTTCTCCGCTTTTTATTCCGTAGAAGACTTCTCGGGGCTTAAGTTGAGTCGCTGTGTGAATGCTATTATTATATAAAGTACAGGCTATTAGAAATCTTTCTTTATTTGGTAAGGTTCCATATTTGTGTTTATTTGAGTTAAAAATTTCAGTAATAGTAGAATGGAACCTTTCTACTATTCCGTTGACTTGGCTGTGATTTGAGGGGGTAAAATATTGTTGTATGTTTAGGTCGGCAAGCAATCCTCTTATTTCAATTGATTTTATCGAGGGTTCGTTATCGGATACTAACAATTTTGGACTACCGTACATTGTAATAAATTTTAGAATTGCTTTGCGGATATCTGAAATAGATTTGGATTTTATTGGAATTAGGGTGCCGAACCTTGAAAGTTTATCTACTGCGGAGAGAAATAGATTTGGTTGTGAGATGTAAATGTCTATGTGGACTATGTCAAGAGGTTGTTTTGGTTTTCTTTCGTATTTTGCCTTATTACATGCTTCGCATAGGATAATAAATTGTCTTATTTTACGTTTCATATTAGGGAAAAAGAATCTCCTTTTAATTTCTTCTGTATTTTCTCGAATTCCTCTGTGAGCAGAGTTATGCGTTTCTTCAATTATCAAATTCTGTTCTTCTATACTGGTCAAGTCGATTAGAATTTTCTGGGCAATGCAAATTTTGAATGTTTTACAACGACTGAAATAATTTTTATAAACAATTTGTAGGGATGGAATTACGCTTTCTGGGCATAATATGCAGTTGGATCTTTTTGGGTCCATGTATTCTTTTAGCAACCGGATCAAGAATGGGACTCCAAATGTGATTTTTGTAATTGTTCTACGATACATGCGGGGAAATATTTCTTCGTATGTTTCAGATTCATCAGGACCTAAATTCAACATTATCTGATTGTGAAAAAATTTATTGGTTTTTCGGTACATTGGATGAATTCGGAGTCATCCGTGTCGGCTGAATGTACCGTAGCATCGTCTGAGTCTGATTCGTTTTCGTTCATATTCAACTCGTATTGAATTCTTGATAAAGCATCGGCGACAACATTTTGTTTGCCAGGTCGATGTTTTATTTCAAAGTCGTATTCCAATAGCTGTAATCTCCATTTAACTAGTTTCGTGTTAGGAGTTTTAAGATTTAAGGCATATGTGAGGGGCTGATGATCAGTGAACAAAGTAAACCGTCTGCCAAAAAGATAAGGTCTGAAATATTGGGTTGCCCAAACTATGGCTAATAACACTTTTTCAATTGCTGAATATCGTTCTTCAGTTTTTGTTAGCGTTCGGGAAGCATACGCTACGAGTCTGTCTTGACCGATAGATCCCTGAGAAAGCACTGCTCCCAAAGCGAAGTTGCTGGCATCCGTAGTCAGTACGAACGGTTTTTGAAAGTCCGGGTACTGTAGGATGTCACTCTGAGTTAAAATGTTTTTGCAGATATTAAATGTTTTCATGAATTGTGGCGTGTGCTCTACTTGTTCACCTTTTCTTAATTGTGCCGTCAGAGGCTTAGTGATTTTTGCGAAGTCGCGAACGAATCGTCTATAATAACCCAAAATACCTAGAAAACCTCGAAGTTCTTTCTGGTTTTTTGGAATGGGCCAATTCTGGATGGCTTCAATTTTGCTAGGATTTGGCTTGACGCCCTCGTCTGTCACAATGTGACCTAGAAAAGCAACTTCCTTTTTTAGAAATTCGCTTTTATCTAACTGAATCTTAAGATTCACTTTTTCAAGCGCCATAAAAATTTTAGTTAGATTTTCAATGAGACACAGAGAAAATAATAATGTCATCCATATAAACTAGACAACATTTATTCACATTCACATTCACATAGCACATGGTCCATCACTCGCTGAAAAGTCGCTGGTGCGTTTTTCAGGCCAAAAGGCATACGTAAATATTCGTATAAACCGTTTTCTACAGAGAAAGCTGTTTTTTGAATGTCGTTTGGGTGGACTTCGATCTGGTGAAATCCAGATGCTAAATCCAACGTTGTAAAATATTGGCACTTATCAAGTTTGTCCAATATTTCTGTAATATTAGGCATTGGATACTTGTCGCCTACAGTTTTCTCATTGAGTTTCCTGTAGTCAACGACTAATCGCCACTTTTGTTGTCCTGATGCGTCTAGTTTCTTGGGAACAATCCAGATTGGAGAGCACCAAGGACATGTGCTTGGACGAATAATACCTTGAGCTAACATTTTCGATACTTGTTTTTGTACCTCTTCTTTATGACAGTAGGGATACCTATAGCTTTTTGAGTGGACAGGGAGATCATCTTTGGTTTCAATTTTGTGTTTGATAACGTTTGTAAAACTGAGATCATTTCCTTCCAGATAAAATATGTTGGGAAATTTAGAAATAAGGTTAAATAGCTTGCGTCTCTCTTCTATGTTTAAATGATCGATCCGAAGTTGGCTTTTTAGTCTTGGGTCTATTGACGTATTGTCAAATACAAGACCGGGTTCATGGTTTTGAATAGTCTGATCGGCTTCAAAATTATTTAATTCGGAAAAAATCAATCTGTTTGGGCTAATTTTGACTTGTACTTCGCTGCAATTTTTTAGAAGTACTGTAGTTTTGTTATTTTGCGCTGTATAAAGTCCTGGGAGAACCATCTGATGTTAAAGGAAGTGGATGTTCGACATAGAAATCGCCGTTGGTTACGTTTGTTTTGAGAGATATTGGTATTTCTTCATATGCATTAAGGTTAACATTGAAAGAGTCTGGGTACTTTCTAAGCATTTGTATCGAGAATTCTGGAAATTTTAAAACGTTCGATGCCGTCAATATTTCAGCTTTTAAGTTACTAAGAGCTTCATAGCCTATTAGGCCGTCGAAAAATGAATGAAATTTTAGCAAATGGAATGGCAAGGATTTCTGAAAAATATTTAAATTTGTAAATTTGTCGATCTGATGAGTTCCATTAATATTTTTCACTCTAGTTGGAGTGCAGCTAAAGACATCTTTAAATTCAACTATTTCGGGATTTATGTAGTTTTTGTTGGCTCCTGTGTCAATCAAAAACTTAAGTTCACCTAAATGAGTTTTAATTTGAACGTATGGAAGAAAATTGTTACTGTTTATGTGTTCGTGTCTTCGTCTAAGTCCGTCTGAAAATTTAAGTTGTCGGTCTCAGGTTCTGCTGTTTTGAATTCCACTGTTTCGACGTCTGCAATGTCAGGTGTTCTATTACTGATATCGTATTGATCGTTTGCATAGTAGTCATAGTAATCGTTGATATGTGGATTGAAAATTTCATCGTAGTAGTTATTTGGTTCAGTTCAATGTAATTCATGCAAATTCGGTCGATTCATGTAATTCACTTGTCTACTTCTTATCGAACGATCTATATCCATTGGGGTAGGTTTTGAGAGTTGCTGTGGTCCAGATTTAGCGAAGTGTGCTTGTGGTTGATTTGAATTATAAGGTTGACCTGAAGGTAATGTCCGTTGGAATTCGTTTTGTAGGAAGGGTTGTTGTGTTTGCGGCAGACTACTAGGTTGGGCAGGGAGTAATGCACGTTGGAAAGGTATTGGTTGGAAAGGTTGTTGGACTCGATGGAAATGGTTGGGGTGGGAAAAATTTGGTACACGTTGGAAAGGGTTTGTTTGGGCTGGAGTATGCATGAAAGGATTAGGTGAGGGATTGTTATGATGGAACATTGGTCTGTAGGGAGATGAGTTGGAATAATTATTTCTAACTTGGAATTTGTTGCGTACAGGTATAGGAGGTGGTGTTGGTTTTTGTTTGTGATAGTGGAAATTTCTTTCCTCTAAACACCTACGAAGCGCATCTTTAATTGATGTTGGACATTGTGATCTTATAATCTGTCCAATTGGTTCGTTTAGCCCAGCCAAGAAAACCTTTAAACCCATTTCTTGGTAGAACTGGTGTTTAGCTGTTCTAACTGCCATATTTTGTTCATTTAAATTTAACTGATTGATCATCGGTGAAAGTGAAAATTGGATTTCTTTGTAGAAATCTTCAATTTCAGTCTTTGCTTCAACTTGAAGAGATCTTTTGTCAAAGTGACCTCATCCCTTTTGTCGCTGTAATGTGTTATTAGATTAGCTTTAATGCAAGGCCAATCTGTTTCGGTACCATAAAATTCTAAAACGTTATCAGCTTCTCCGATGATCTTTGATCGTATGGCAAGAAGCCAAATAGTATAAGCGGGGGTGCCTGTAACCCTCTCGCTTTCAGGCATTAGGTCGTCCATTGACCTAATAAAAGAATGTAATTTGATCGGATTACCGTCAAAAGGAGGTAAGATCCGAAAAATCTGTGGGGTTTGCAAAGATTTTAAAGCGCTTTCCACTGGATTTTGAGGTGCGGCAGCAGCCAAATTATCTGCGTGAGCAGCAATTTGCTGTTGCGCTGCAAACGATTCTAATTCAATAATACGTTGGTCCCGTTGTTGCATGCTAATTAATTCACGCACTTGACTTTCTAGTTCGTGAACCTGATGTTGCATTAAGTCACGATTTTCGTCGAATCGTTGAGTCATTTTGTATGTAATTAATTAATTAAGGAAATGATGAATACACCTTGAATTCAAAAAAAAAAAAAAATCACTACCGTCGCGTTTTTGCTTAAATATTCACTTATAAAATATTAAATATTCACTCGTTTGCATTAATATTCGCTTGTTTGAATTAAATTCTAAATATTCACTTGCTAAAATAAAAAAATCTAATTGGTAAGCTTAAGAATACTCACAGTTTTGCTCCGATGTTCCCTCGGATTGGTCCGTTTGTTCGATAATCCTTCGAACTAATCTGGTGAAGCGTAGTGTGTTAAGGTTGACTGCTAGTGCTTCCTTTTCTCTCCGGTAAACCGCCGTTGATATGCTGGAATTCACTGCACTATTTATAACTCACTATGCGCCAGAACTTCCGACTGCGCCACTAATGATACTTAATTTCTACACCTAATTTTTAAAAAGGAATGTGTTTTCACCACAAATGTCCAACTCTGACTAAAGTTTATTTCCAAGTTAATTATAAATGAGCCTACCGCTATGCCTATCGCTTTGATTTGTAAGCTGTTTTGGATAAACTAAATGAAAATAAAATTTGGTCGCCGGGTTGCTATTGCAAGGCGACAACTGCTGGTGCTCGCTGAGTCCGTGTGTCGTTTATTTGTTGTTTATCGGATGGTCGTTCTGCTGATGTATGGACTATGCACTATTCTGGGCCACTTGGTGTTGCCGGGTAAATGAATTGCTGATGCTAAGTTTGGCCGGATGTTGATTGAGTTGGTTTCCATGCTAACTGGCCACTTGCTATCGTCGTCGGGTTTGTTGTTGTTGATGTCGTCACTATGGATGATGGCGATGATGATAATATGGATAAAGAATTGATGCCATGATGGGTTGAATGGGTCCTGGCGGGTTCGTTCTTAACTTATACATATAAATATATATAAATATATATATATATATATATATATATATATATATATATATATATATATATATATATATATATATATATATATATATATATATATATATATATATATATATATATATATATATATATATATATATATATATATATATATATATATATATATATATATATATATATATATATATATATATATATATATATATATATATATATATATATATATATATATATATATAAATATATATATATATATATATATACATATATATATATATATATATATAGATATATATATATATATATATATATATATATATATATATATATATATATATATATATATATATATATATATATATATATATATATATATATATATATATATATATATACATATTGGGTGTTTTAAAAAACTATGGTTATTATAAATTCAAAAATCACTGCACTTCACTCGAACGTTTCTAATACAAGACTGAATGCTGCTGCTCCTAACACGATCGATTTATTCGATCGTTCTGTCTAGTCTGCAATTTTACGTTGGCCACGTTGATCAGGGTCCGAATTGATGACGGTGCCGTTGTGTTGCCATGTGGTGGAAGTGCCTGTGCCATGTGGTAGAACTTGCTGATGCCGCGTGGCGTGTTCGGAGGCTTCCTTGTAATTCCTCCGGGGGGTAAAAAAGCGTGTCCTCACGCGTTGGTGAGTTCGTCTGTGTGTATGTGTATGTGAGTGGCTTTCGATTTTTCCTGCGGGACAGCTTGGTTAGAATCCTGTGGATTTCTTGTCTAAAATAGAGAAGGGCAAACGTTGTTAGGGTTAGGCTGAGCGCCGTTGAGATTGAGATTCCGTTTAGCAGGCTCCAGTTCCAAACATCATGATTGAACTGCTTCAGATGGATGTGATCCAGTACCTTCCGGTTTTCTAGACTCCTGTTGTCGAGAGTTGTTATATTGTGTGTTGGTACCAGTTGTTGTTTTATGACTAGGCCGTGCATGGCTCCTTGGAAGATTGATTGTTTAATGGTTATGTTTTGGAATACGAAAATTTCCGTTTTGAAATGTATTTTGCAGTTCCAGAAGGAAATGATGAAGTTGCCGTTCAACTTCCAATTGGCGGGACCACAATTTAATACTAGTTCGTTATTTTTTGCGCTGTTTATGAGAAGTGTGTTATCAGAAACGAGCTTAGGTATTGTTTCATTTTCTGTTTTTGTGTTACATTGACTGTTCACTCCCAAGATGATTGGCAGTCATCGTTGAATGGTTTGATGAATGTACTCCGTTGAACATAGTTGTGAGGTTGTGTAAAGATTTTCCCGATCTTCGATGATGAATTTTGGGTAGTCTGTAATGATCGAATTGTTATTGATTAGCGGGCGAATTTCTAGTACGATGGCTTCCCTTTCTTTTGGCACACCTAATATGTATAATAGTGTGTCCTTATTGAGAGCGATTTTGGGAGTTAGGTATGTCAGAGCTTGGTCCGGAATTTCGATTTTGACACCCTGTTCTTCTAACATTGTTTTCATAAGATGAATTTCCTTCAGGGATAAGACTTTCTTGTTTGGAATTGAAGCTTTTGCGAGAGTTACCGTTTCTAGTATGTTTTCTAGTATCTTGTTGACTGTTTCTATGTTGATTATTGTGTTTATGAGTTGGATTTCGTTTAAGATGAGGTTATTGTCGTTTGCTTTCTCTTTTAGTTTGTTAATAGTTTTTGTGACGTCCTGGATTCTTTTACCAAGTTGTGTGTTAATCCGTATCTGTTGATTATTTCCGTCGACTAGTTTATTGAGCGTGTCGTTTATCAGGTGAAGGTCTTGGGCGTCCGGGCTTCCTCCGATCTATTTCCATACTGTTCCTACAGTGTCCCATCTTTTTGGCGATGTGGCTTAATTTGCAAAAAACTATTGTAGAGTTCCTTAACTTTGTATTGAATTATGGTAGATAACTGGGAATTAGTTTTGCTGTACGCTATATTTATCAAGCTGTCTATTGTAGTCTCTATATCTGTCAAGTTTATGGGGTGTATAACGTTAATAACTCCTATCCGAATTTTACAATGGCCTTTCTCTAAAACCAATAACGGTTTTTTGTTAAGGTTGGTTAGTTCTAATTCTTGGCCTTTTATAATTGTCAAAATTGTTGTGAAAATTAAAGCGATATGAATTGGTGGGAATTGTCTCATTTTCCTGACGTTTCGTGTCGAGTAAAGAAGTTTGGAGGATTTTAATCTACGGTTTGGGATGGCTGAAACGAGAAATTTTAAAAGTTTTTAGTGTTTATATTCTTTTTTATAGTGGGTTCCTGAAAGAAAATGTGTTTTTTTAGTCTCCGTGTGGTTTGAGGCTCCTTTGGAATCTGAAAAAGGAAAGTGACAGGTATTATTAGGTGTTTAAACTAGTTGTTTTTTCCTAATCTTTTTAGTTTGTTTTTATTGCGCTTAACATTCCTATTAATCTTTATAGTTTTATCGTGGTTTTCTAAGAATTTTGTAGTTATGTATCTGGGGTCGACTTTCTTCCTAGTGCCCTTTTTAATATGAATGTCGCTGTTTACGTTAATATTTGGTGGTTCTTCCTTTCTGTGTTTGTATTTTTTCATATTGTTTTGTGCTTTTTCCAAATTGAGGATTATTTTATCGAACAATTTTTGGGCTGCTTTCGAAATTTCTGCCGGGTTCGTAATGTTTCTCTGATTGAACACTACTTCGTTGGGAGTAAACGAGGTAGCTGAATGAACTGTTTCGTTGTACAATGCGTTTACAACGGACATGATTTCTAGGGAGGATAGTTCAGGGTATTTGTGTTTATTGGTATTAAACATTTCTATTATAGTACTGTGAGTCTTTTCTATTTGCCCGTTCGATTCGGATGAGGATGCGAATTCAATATTAATTCCTAAGTTTGCCAGGAAACCTTTAAGCTGAATGCTGGTAAAGGTTGCCTCATGGTCGCACACAATAGTTTTTGGTAATCCGAAATTTCTGAAATAGGAAGTCAAGGCGTTTTGAATGTCCGCCGCGTTTCTTGTGGGTATTTCGATTAATTGTAAGTGCTTGGAAAATGCACATATGAATGTTAGGTAGTTACTTTTGTCCATACCAAAGATGTCCATGTGAACTCTCTGGAATGGAGATTTTTCGATTGGTCTTGGTGAAATTTTGATGTTGTATGGCTTTCGCTCATACTTGTGTTGCGCGTATATGGGGCAAGAATTGTTGAAGGTTCTTATTTTCTTTATCATGTTGGGGAAGTAGTATGATCTCTTTATTTGTTTTTCTATTTCTTGTATTCCGCGATGGGCCCTTTCGTGCTCTTTTTCCACGATTGCGTCTTGTCTTTGCTCCGACAGGACGTGTTCCACCATGTTTTGTGTGAGTACGAAGTGCATAGGCGTGCGCAGCCTTTTCCATTAGGGGGGGCTAACGGCTTAAAAACATTCAGTTATGTTGAACATCCATTATCAGGTAGATTTCTGGTAAAAGTTCGATTGCAAAACAGTTATTTTATTTTGTTATTGAATTATATATTGGACGGTACTTTTTGAAACACGTGTCAGAATGGAATATTCGATGTACGGCTCACTCTACTTCGTACCACAACGAATGCGGATTTTTCGAGAAAGTCCGTTACGATTCATACTGTTTGGGAGTAGGACTACATCCCTGGAGCCGCACTCACACGTCGAGTAACCAACCCCCTTGTGTTGGTATCTACTATCCCATTTGGCGGGAAACACGATCGTTTGGCGTCGGTCAGTGATAAGAGTGTGTCGATCATTGCTCTCTTTCCGATCGGTACCACGCTGATAGCGAGAGTTTTTGTCGGTTTACTACCCCGAGAGGCTAAAGCGACTAGTCAGTCCGGTCCACATCTCAAAGGAGGACGGTCAGGATGCTTTCAGGCGCATCTTAGTATTTTAATATGTTTTGTATTATTCGTTTGTATGTATTAAATTAAATTAAGTTTAAAATAAATAGTTTATTCCGTTATGTGGTGTGTAAATCGCGTGTGATTGTTTTACCGGAGGTCCTTAACTCCACATATCGATCCCGATAATCCCGGGCAACAAATTAAACAGAATAAGATCGTGGCAAAACACATGCCGTTCTGCCCGTTTGGATCTTCTCAATCCTAATCGATGTCGGGAGCCTAGCAACACCAATTGAGCTATCGAAGAGGGTTAGGCTGGTCCCCGACACATACCATATCCGTAGTTCCAATTTAATTTTTTTAAATTTGAAGTCATGAACTGTTGCTCTATTTTAAAATTATTGGTATCATAATGATGATATTTTTTATTTATGCGAAAAGCTTTATTTTTACGGTGGCTAAAACACGTTGTATTCTTAAATTTTTTTAGGGAAACATTTACAATTAATTTTGAAATTTTGTCGTAAGCTTGCTATTATAATCACGAACAACATTCCAAAATTGAAGATTGGTCTGTGATTTGGTTCACGAGATATCATGTTCACTGGAAACGATATCAAAATATTGGCGTTCAAGCACAAAAGCTGCAGTTTCAAGATTTTTCAATAAAAAATCATGTTTTTTGCAAGCGCATTAAAATGTACTATTTGATATTCTAAAAATTATGTTAATTAAATAGAAATGACTAGTGTAATAAGAAAGGCCATATCACACTGTTGGGCAGATACAATCAATTTTTTTAAGTGAATTTCGGATTCAGCGACCCAAAATTTACTAAAACCCACTAAATATGCATTGTGGGTTTTTGCGGTTTTCATTCGTCTCGAATGAAAATTTGAGTTTGATACGTGCATTTAATTTCTGCACAAGCTGCTGATCAACACCTCTGGCTGCTTTTTTCCAGTATCTGGTCATTGAATTAGCATCCTTAGCCATGTTTCAATTTTTTATATTTATGATAGATTTGGTTTGGGTGGAATACCGGGCAGTTTGCGGAGTTCATCCTATTCTCAAGGACGTTGACGTTGCGCATTCTTACTGTAGTAGCTACTCGCCAAATCTGGCAAAAATTTGGGAGGGACCTAATTAATCACTAGATGTTTTTAAGGCTATCGTAGGCTATCGTTTTTAAGGCTATCGTATAACTCGGTTCATATTGTAGGTTGTGATGAAAATCGGAGTCCTACGGCCATAACTGCAAATTTACTGCCAGATCATACCCTTTCAGATGCATTTATTTAATTTGTTCAGATCCTGACCATACATCTTTCAGACCCGCGATTTTGGCCATAACGTTTTGCTTTACGGTCCAGCTCGATTGCTTGATAGCCCTATACGAAAACGATGACACCGCTTCGACAACACACCTTCAGGACAGCAGACAAACATTACATGAAATCTGTTTGTACTGCACATATAAAGGTTTGGCCATTGTGATCATCATACTCGGGTTTTCATTTCCTTTGTGCAGAATTAATTCTCTATTTTTCCATCGCGTGGCAATTTATGAAAACATTAGTTTTTTTTCAAAATTTTTGCATTTCATTGCAAGCAAATTGCAGTCAAAAATTTACAGAACCGGTCACAAAAAGCATAACGATTCTACATTCGTAGAGTTTCAAATGTTTCTAACTTTGATTTTTTTCTAATTTTTAGAATCATGTTGGGAAAATTTTGTTAAAAAATTAGAGTTGATCTGAATATACGAGCTATTTCAATTTTAATAGGCCGCCTGCTATAAAGCTGCCTTGTTTTAAAACCAATTAAATTTTTCCGGAACATTCAAAACTCAAGAATGTTTCAATGAAATGTTTTACAACTGAACAAAAGGCAAAACATAAATAAAATCAATAAAAAAGTAATATGAACTGAGCTCGAAAGGTAGAAAAATTCATAAAAAATGCATTATGAGATATAAAAAAAAACAAAAATATAAAATTGAATTTGAGTAATCAGATCAAAATATTTACGAAATATATTGTTTCTCTTTCTATCCCATCAGGATTTGGTAATGGATTATGGCCCACTGATTTTTTTTTCACTATTGTTTTTTATGTTCAAAAAATAATTTTTATTTTACTTTAAAACTTTGTTAACTTCATTTTATGATATCAATTTTTTCAGTATGTGAATTCTGACCTAGATTTTCACCTAAAATTACTTTTTCAATTTAAAAAAAATCTATTTAAGGTGGGTGAATCTCTAATGGATTTATAAGAAAAATGATGACAAACACATGCAGCCAGCGATCATCAGTCGTTCCGGTCCTGTGTGTGGGAAGGGTGAAAGGGTCTTCCAACCTGCCGCAAATAGCAAGTATACATCTTTTTCGAACACTTCAAGCGCTGATGTATTGTTCGCTTCCAGTTTTTTGCCTTTTGCTCCGACATCTTGTTATCAGATGCCAACCATCTCTCTCGACGACGACGATAGTCGTATTTTGGGGCGCGACGCAGTTGTTTCGGGATGCCTCGAATCCCTCGCCACAGTCGACCAAGCGACCGTGAACCGTTCCGATACTGTTCGTGGGATTGACAAAAGGATCTTCCTACACGGTAACATGGCTTTGCTCTCTGCTGTGCCTGATCCGTCCTCCAACAACATCGAGGTTTACTACCAGAATGTTGGTGGCTTAAATTCATCAACGGACAGCTATTTGCTCGCGACCACGGGTTGCTGTTACGACGTTATCGCCTTGACCGAGACGTGGCTCGACAACCGTACTCTGTCTCGCCAGGTCTTTGGTTCAACATTCGATGTCTACCGCTGTGACCGCAATGCCCTCAACAGCCACAAGACATCAGGCGGTGGTGTGCTTATCGCCGTTCGCCGTGGTATAAAAGCCCGAGTGATCAACGATGACCGGTGGGCGAGCTCCGAGCAAGTGTGGATATCAGTGAAACTTGCCAATCGCAATCTGTTCCTGTGTGTTGTGTATTTTCCACCTGACAGAATTCGTGATTCCAGCCTGATCGATGTACATCTTTCCTCCGTTCCTTTTATCGCCTCGATCGCCGCCCCGTCTGATGATATTGTTATACTGGGCGACTTCAACTTACCTGGCTTGACGTGGTGCCAGGCAAGTAATGGTTTTCTACGGTTGGATATCGAAAAATCTGCGCTTATTAACAATGCCAGTTGTATTTTGGACAGCAACGCAACTCTTCGGCAAATTAATGATGTCACCAACGAGAATGGACGTACATTGGACCTCTGCTTTATAAGTGCCCGGGACTGCGCTCCGTTCTGCTGCACTGCACTGACTCCTTTAGTCAAGCAGGTGCGTCATCATACCCCACTACATCTTGTATTCGCTGGTAACATAGGAGTGAATTTTGAAGACGTCTCAAGCTCTATCGTCTACGATTTTTACAACGCTGACTACAACAGCATCGTTAGCACGCTGTTGGATATAAACTGGGGCGAAAATATTAACAATGACGACGCGAACGAAGCAGCGATGACGTTTTCTAGTATTCTTAACTATCTTATCGACCGCCATGTGCCAAAACGAATAATTAGTACCGATGAACACCCTCCCTGGCAACCAACCGTTCTTAGACGTTTAAAATCTGCCAAACGAGCTGCATTTAAAAAATTCTCGAAGCATAACACACTTGCATTACGAAATCACTACTTTCAACTCAACCACGAATACAAACAGCAAAGCAGACGCGCCTCTTTTAGACACCAGCGAAAAGTCGAGCGTCAACTGAAATCCAAGCCCAAGTCGTTTTGGAAGAATGTTAACGAGCAGCGAAAAGAGTCCGGTTTGCCATCTTGTATGTCGTTTAATGGAGTTTTAGGCACCGACACTAAGGAAATTTGCCAACTGTTCTCCGACAAATGTTCAAGCGTTTTTTCCAACGAGCACCTGCCACCACAACAAGTCGCTGCCGCCGCTAATTTAACTCCTTCTCTAGGACGAACCATCAACCGAATTTGTGTCGATAATGCTGCCATTCTTGCAGCAAATGCCAAACTGAAAGCATCTTGTTTCCGGGTCCAGATGGTGTTCCCTCGATTTTTGTCAAAAAGTGCATCAGCGGGCTTCTTGAACGACTTCGGCGAGTCTTTGAGCTATCACTCACTACTGGTACATTCACTTCCTGCTGGAAAGTACATTGCAGATGACCAACACGGTTTCATGCCTAAACGATCGACAACGACAAACCTGCTCTGGTTCACAACATATGTAATGGATGGATTCGCTGACGGATTGCAAACCGATGCTATTTACATGGATATATCTGCGGCCTTCGACAAAATCAACCATGATATCGAAATAGCGAAGCTGGACAAACTCGGCATTCATGGACAACTTCTGCGCTGGTTTCGTTCCTACCTCGATGGAAGGCAACTCCAAATCAGCATTAAGGAATGTCTATCTGCACCATTCTTCGCTACATTCGGCATCCCACAAGGAAGCCATCTCGGTCCAGTAATATTCCTCCTCTACTTTAATGACGTCAATTTCACATTACAAGGACCCCGCCTTTCTTTCGCCGACGACATGAAAATTTTTCAACAAATGCGGGATAAAACCGATGCCGAGCTTCTTCAGAGGGAACTGGACAGCTTTAGTACGTGGTGTGATCTAAACAGAATGGTTTTAAACCCGAGGAAATGCTCAATCGTTACGTTCACGCGGAAACGCCAACCGACTCAGTTTATCTACCATTTCTTCGGCTCGAGCATTCCAAGACACTCTCACATCAAAGATCTTGGAGTCATCATGGGTTCGGCACTAACGTTCAAACCACACACGTCATACATTGTGGATAAGGCATCACGACAGCTTGGGTTCATCTTCCGAATAGCGAAAAACTTCAGGGGCGTATATTGTCTTAAATCGTTGTACTGCGCGTTGGTCCGCTCAACGTTAGAATATTGTTCAGCTGTTTGGAATCCGCACTACCAGAACGGGATTGACAGAATCGAGACTGTCTAACGGACTCCAACGAATTTTTAACAGTGTGGCGACGGCCTTTGACTTCAACCGGACACGGAATGCGATAAAAGCGAAAATGTTGGCAATTTTGAATTGTAATTAGTTTAAGCAACCACCATTGGGGCCAAGGGGCCTGTTGGTGAAGGTAATAAACATAAACATAAACAAAAACTTCTGAATAACTTCTGAGCAGCTCCGAGGATCAAGTATAAAATGGAAAATTTTCTTTCTGTAGGAAAACATTTAATAACACTTTTCGAGGTTTTTTGTGTGTTCCAAAATGCGTTTAGAAAACATATTTAGGAAAGAAATCAATTTTTTTCGTAAACCTATGCTATTTATAGCGACTGGGTATTTGATGCGAACCATGGTTGAATGCATTAGACATTTCCAGGGAGCCACTTTACAGTCTCGCACCACACACATATTTTTCTCGATTGCATACCTCCGGTGACTGCAACGCTTTAACAAAAAGTCGACGACGCCTTATAGGCTGTCTACTAATCACTTTAACGAGTCTCCTGCGCTTTACATGCCCAAAACTGAATATCATTTTAAACTGTCTCTAACATGCTAGTCCATAATTATCAAGCCTTATGCACCCCTGTCGTGATCGTCCTTTTCAGCGGCTTTCAGCTCACTACACTGTTCTAGCATATAACCAGTGCGAGCAATAAGCTCTTAGTCTGATTTTTCTCATCTGTTGCTCGTTGGCAATCCACATCGAACCAGTTTCTTCGTGTGTTATCCGATAGTCATGTGACTGCTGAACTGATCACCTTATGAACTTGCTGCTACGTTGTGATCAGGCAGTCTCTTGTTGATCGTTCCCCAAAACCTTTTGTCCTAAAGGCGGAATTATATGCCTCATGCTTTCCATGAAATAAGATATTTAAACATATATTTTTGGTATTTACTATTAAACTAAGATTGCACCTGTAGCATGCTATAAAACTTCAATTGTTACTTGGGTAGGAACAGGCTTAGAAACTTCCGGACTATTTTTTATCTTCTGCTGGTAGGAGTCGTGCTTAGGCAGAGTTACTACGAATTGCTTAAATCTACCATGTTTCACGGCAACAGCAGAGTCTTCCCTCTTTACCATGAGAACCGACAACTTTCTGTATATTCCAAATCCTTTCATAACTAATTTTTTAAAACTTTTCCTACTTAGTAATTTCTAGCTAATTTACTGTCGTTAAAATGAAAAGTTGTTATCCAAATAAATCTATATAGTTCTTCTAAGATTATATTACTGTTAAGTTTTAGAAGAACGTTGAAAGTTTCTCCTGTTCTCGCTTTCCATGTAATACCTCCTGGAATCGCCATATATGCCTTTACCGACTGCATTAATCATTTGCAATAAAAAGTTTATAGTTTTTATTCAAAGCAAAAAATGAAATTGATCACCAACACTCTTGTATTTTTAAGCCGGTAACCGAATCTTTACTGCAGTTACCGCTTCCTCTCAGCAACCTTATCTTATTATCGATAGAGATTCCTGATTTCAACGAACTTGCGCCAACTAAGATAACATGGCTTGCTTACACAAAATGAGATATGCAGTAAGTTGCCATGTCTTTTCAAAATTATAATAAAACTAATTTTTTTTATTCCAGCGCATTAGGGGGGGGGCTACAGACCCCCCCCAGCCCCCCCCCCCCCCTTGCGCACGCCAATGACGAAGTGTGAGGGTGAACCTGAAAAGTGTTCTCGGTATACTTCTTGTAAGAGTTGTAGAGTGTCTTCGGGGGCGAGGATAGCGGTTTGCTTTCCATTATGATATTGTTTGATGGTGTTTGTTATCAAATCTTTGTTGAGATTGTCACTACAAATAGTGGTTCGGGAATGGTGAGGAAATATTGTCTCATGGATGGTTGTGTTGATTCTGGCGTGTTTAAAAATTATTTGATTTCTGTAGATGTTAATTGGTCATTCCGTAAAGTGTAGGAAGAAGTCTGAAGAGGTGTCTGCAGAGTGGACTGTGCTATCATCGGTTTTTTGTCATATTGATTTCTACTTTTCTACTCAAGGCGTCGGCGACGACGTTTGTTCTACCTGTCTTGTATTCTATGGTGTAGTCATAGTTTTCCAGCTCAAGCCTCCATTTCAGTATTTTGGTGTTTTTGTTCGAGGTTTTTATAAATGTTAGTGGTTTGTGGTCTGTCACTAGTGTGAACTTATGGCCGTATAGGTAAGGTTTAAATTTTTCGGTAGCCCAGGGCTTCTTTTTCAATAGTCGGGTAGTTAACTTCATGTTTATTCAGTGTTCTTGAAGCAAATGCTATCGGGTGGTCTTTGTTATCGTGTATTTGCGACAATACGGCACCTATTGCGTAATTAGAGGCGTCTGTTGTCAAAATAAAGGGTTTCTCGAAGTCGGGGTAAATTAATATGGGATCTGATGTTAGCATCTTTTTGCATTTGGCGAAGGCTTCAATGTATTCTGGGTCTTTTGTGTTGAGTATCATTCCTTTTTTTAGGTATTTTGTCATTGGTCTTGCTATTTTTGAAAAATCCATGATAAATTTCCTGTAGTAACTAAGCAGTCCTAGAAATTGTTTTATATGTTTTTCGTCCTGTGGTAGAGTCCACTTGAGAATGTCTTTGATTTTATCTCGGTTTGGCCTAACGCCTTTTTCTGTTATTATATGTCCTAGGAATTCACATTCTTTTCTTAAGAATTCGCTCTTATCCACCTGGATTTTCAAATTTGATAGGGTTAGTCTTTCGAGAACTTTTGCAAGATTTTCTAAATGGTGTTTCAAATTCCTGCCAAACACTATTATGTCGTCGCGGTATACGTAACAAACTCTTCCGACTAGGTCGCCTAGTACTGAGTTCATAGCTCGTTGAAATGTCGCCGGTGCGTTTTTTAATCCAAACGGCATTCGTAGAAATTCATAATGCCCTTGATCAGTGCTGAAAGCAGTTTTATTTCTTGAACTTTCGTCGAGTTCAATCTGGTGGAAACCTGATTTTAAATCTAGAGTGGTGAAGTATGTTGCTTTCCCCAAACTGTCGAGTATGTCTTCAATGTGTGGTATGGGGTGTTTGTCCTCGATCGTTTTATCGTTCAATTTACGATAGTCGATGACAACCCTGAATTTTCTTTTCCCAGATGCGTCCAATTTCTTGGGAACTACCCAAATTGGTGCGTTCCACGGAGATTCTGAGAGTGTTATGATGCCGTTTTCTAGCATATCGTTGACTTGTTCTTTTACGGTTTCTTTATGAGCAAGGGGGTATCTGTAGGTTTTGGTATAGACCGGGAGGTCGTCAGTTGTATTAATTTTATGTTTAATTTTCGTAGTTGCAGTTAGTTTTTCGTTTTCTTTAAGTATTACATCGCTATGATTCTTAAGGGTATCTAGTAGTCGTTCTCTTTCGAACTTGGAAAGGTGTTTTGTTCTGATTAGTTCGTCGAATGGGTGGGGTTCTAATTTTTTCATACTCGGTTTGTCTGAGAAGAAACTGCGTTTTTCGAAGTTGTTAACTTGTAATTTTAATTCCGGGAATGTGGTCTGTGAGATTGGTTTCTTGTTTGCTCGAATTACGACTGTGGTTCTATTATTTTTAGCTCTATAGATTCCGGGTTCGATGATAATGTTTTCATTTAATTTTGAAGGTTTAGTGACAAGCCAATCACCGTTTTTATCGGTGCTAAGGGTGAGAAAATGATTTTGTTCGATTCTCGTTGGTTCGATGTTGTATTTATGTACCGGGAATATTGTGTCGCACACTGTTAGTGTGAGATTCTGATAATTCAATACGGCGTTGAATTTTGAAAGGATTTCTGTGCTATAAGACCGTCGAACTCGGGGTGGAAATCTAATTCATATAGGGTAATTGGTGGTAATTTTTCACTTAGTACTTTACATTTACCCTTTTTGTGCACTATTCTATTACCTGTAATGTTTTTAGTGGTAGTTGGTTGGATTATTTGCCAGGCTTCACAATGTTCTTGTTGGATCCTGAATCAATTAAAAATTTAAAGGTTTGGCCCGTATTTTGTTTGGTGATTACGAGATATGGTAAAAAATTGTGTGACTTCAGTTGCTTTGTTACGACTCTGAGTTGAAATACAAAAAAAATTTTCTTCGGTTTCGCTTTGCTCACTTTCCGTATCTCCATCGGAAATTTCGTTATTATTTATTTGTTTGTTCAGTGTTAATTTGCTTCGAATTGGGAAATCGACGTCCATTGGCTCGATTTTAAATTTTTGTTGAGATGGTTCGAATTTGGGTTGATTGAACTTGTGCCGGTTTGGTTTGGCTTCGTCGAAATTGAAATTGAAAAAGAAGCCCTTGCCATAATCTGGGCTACCGAAAAATTTAAACCTTACCTATACGGCCATAAGTTCACACTAGTGACAGACCACAAACCACTAACATTTATAAAAACCTCGAACAAAAACACCAAAATACTGAAATGGAGGCTTGAGCTGGAAAACTATGACTACACCATAGAATACAAGACAGGTAGAACAAACGTCGTCGCCGACGCCTTGAGTAGAAAAGTAGAAATCAATATGACAGAAACCGATGATAGCACAGTCCACTCTGCAGACACCTCTTCAGACTTCTTCCTACACTTTACGGAATGACCAATTAACATCTACAGAAATCAAATAATTTTTAAACACGCCAGAATCAACACAACCATCCATGAGACAATATTTCCTCACCATTCCCGAACCATTATTTGTAGTGACAATCTCAACAAAGATTTGATAACAAACACCATCAAACGATACCATAATGGAAAGCAAACCGCTATCCTCGCTCCCGAAGACACTCTACAACTCTTACAAGAAGTATACCGAGAACACTTTTCAGGTTCACCCTCACACTTCGTACTCACACAAAACATGGTGGAACACGTCCTGTCGGAGCAAAGACAAGAAAAAAGAGCACGAAAGGGCCCATCGCGGAATACAAGAAATAGAAAAACAAATAAAGAGATCATACTACTTCCCCAACATGATAAAGAAAATAAGAACCTTCAACAATTCTTGCCCCATATGCGCGCAACACAAGTATGAGCGAAAGCCATACAACATCAAAATTTCACCAAGACCAATCGAAAAATCTCCATTCCAGAGAGCTCACATGGACATCTTTGGTATGGACAAAAGTAACTACCTAACATTCATATGTGCATTTTCCAAGCACTTACAATTAATCGAAATACCCACAAGAAACACGGCGGACATTCAAAACGCCTTGACTTCCTATTTCAGAAATTTCGGATTACCAAAAACTATTGTGTGCGACCATGAGGCAACCTTTACCAGCATTCAGCTTAAAGGTTTCCTGGCAAACTTAGGAATTAATATTGAATTCGCATCCTCATCCGAATCGAACGGGCAAATAGAAAAGACTCACAGTACTATAATAGAAATGTTTAATACCAATAAACACAAATACCCTGAACTATCCTCCCTAGAAATCATGTCCGTTGTAAACGCATTGTACAACGAAACAGTTCATTCAGCTACCTCGTTTACTCCCAACGAAGTAGTGTTCAATCAGAGAAACATTACGAACCCGGCAGAAATTTCGGAAGCAGCCCAAAAATTGTTCGATAAAATAATCCTCAATTTGGAAAAAGCACAAAACAATATGAAAAAATACAAACACAGAAAGGAAGAACCACCAAATATTAACGTAAACAGCGACATTCATATTAAAAAGGGCACTAGGATGAAAGTCGACCCCAGATACATAACTACAAAATTCTTAGAAAACCACGATAAAACTATAAAGATTAATAGGAATGTTAAGCGCAATAAAAACAAACTAAAAAGATTAGGAAAAAACAACTAGTTTAAACACCTAATAATACCTGTCACTTTCCTTTTTCAGATTCCAAAGGAGCCTCAAACCACACGGAGACTAAAAAAAACACATTTTCTTTCAGGAACCCACTATAAAAAAGAATATAAACACTAAAAACTTTTAAAATTTCTCGTTTCAGCCATCCCAAACCGTAGATTAAAATCCTCCAAACTTCTTTACTCGACACGAAACGTCAGGAAAATGAGACAATTCCCACCAATTCATATCGCTTTAATTTTCACAACAATTTTGACAATTATAAAAGGCCAAGAATTAAAACTAACCAACCTTAACAAAAAACCGTTATTGGTTTTAGAGAAAGGCCATTGTAAAATTCGGACAGGAGTTATTAACGTTATACACCCCATAAACTTGACAGATATAGAGACTACAATAGACAGCTTGATAAATATAGCGTACAGCAAAACTAATTCCCAGTTATCTACCATAATTCAATACAAAGTTAAGGAACTCTACAATAATTTCTTGCAAATTAAGCCACATCGCCAAAAAAGATGGGACACTGTAGGAACAGTATGGAATTCTGTCAAAGGCAATTGTAATTATATATATATATATATATATATATATATATATATATATATATATATATATATATATATATATATATATATATATATATATATATATATATATATATATATATATATATATATATATATATATATATATATATATATATATATATATATATATTACAAGGAAGCCTCCGAACACGCCACGCGGCATCAGCAAGTTCTACCACATGGCACGGGCACTTCCACCACATTTCCTCGAGTTTTCAACTTCGATCTTCAATTGCCTTTGACAGAAAGCTACGAATATTCAGATAATGTGTGCGTATGAAAGGTGTGAGCGTTGGGAAGAAATGCTAGTGCGGATGACAACATACAATCATGTTTTAGTAGTTTTAATTAGATTTTTATAGAGACCGCCTAGAGGCGGTGTTGGGAACTAGAGGGTTAAAGGGAGCAAAAAACAATTAAACAGCTGGCTGGAGACAGCAGAAAAAACCTTGAGTGTCTTTGAACCCTTAGTGAGTCCATCTATATTTCAAATGTACGTCACAGCAGTGTCAATTAAAATTGAAGGTGAAGCAAGGGACATCTTGTGTATAAACGGAAGCCCTACAACCTTCACTGAAATTAAGGAAATTCTAAACGTTTGCCTAGGCGATAAACAAGAATTATCCACATACAACTGCCAACTCTGGCATACAAAAATAGATGGTAATATTAATATCATCGTTTGCTTTTTTATATAGACGTTCGCTATGTAATATATCAACAGAAGAAATTTTTTTGTTTTTAAACTCTCCTGAACCAAAATTAATGATATCATTACAATCAATAGTTTCATCAAAAATTACTCCATCAATCTCAACGAGATCGCATGGAATATAAACACGATATATATTAGCAAAAAGTTTTGATGTGACTAATAAATTTGCCTCATCACAATCAGAAACAATAATTCTTAATTTGTTTAAGATTTGAGATTTTTTAAATTTCTTTTACCGATTTAAATTTTTTATAATTTTCGGCAGAAATAAGGAGAACATTTATAGGTGTCTCCTTTTTCCTGAAATATACCGAAAATGGACCTTTAGCTGATAGAGGATATTTTTGAAGTAGAATACTTCTAACGTTTCAATATAGGGGTCCCGTTTCAAAAATTTCTGCCAGAATTTTACCCGATTTTTTAAACGTGAATATCTGCCTTTGTACTGAATGAAAAAATAATATTATTACGCTATCTGATTGGAAATATGTACAACAATTTTGTATCCAATTCGGTAGTATGTACAATTACTAAAAATAGCGGAAATAATGGATTTTATGAAAGTAGTAATTATCTGATTCATGATTGGTTGGTACAATTCGCTCAAAAAGCAAGCGTTGCTGGGACTGCCTCTTTTTCATCGAAAGAACTGTGACGGGTATAAAAAGAGAACACAAGAAAAATTCGTTAGTTTGTGTTCTGACGTTGTAAGCGTAGCAGCTGCTGCGTTTCATGTCAGCACATTCTTCTATGGTAGGTAATAGATACCATGATTGCCGCCAGACGCTGATGATTCTAATCATGAAATGACGTGACAATTTTTGTATTTCAATATCACACTATCGACAAGCAAAAATGAACAGATCTCGAAAACGTGAAAACTCCCATACATCAGTCAATCTATCCCCGGCAGAGCCGTCCATAGGGAGCAGGTTGGTAATTCAAACGAACACGAAAGTTATAAATAAATGTGCCGCGTGCGTGCCTGTTTGAATCAGTTGTTGCTCTTTTGCCAGACAAGTAACATCGTGCCTGTAGCGTCTCGTACGACAGATTTGAGCACCCAGCACGCTACTCTTCTATGAATGGCGTCATCATCGACTATTTAAAGAATATCATTCCTCGGCTCGAGCGAGCGGCTTCATTCTCCCCTCAGACATCGGGCCGTAAAGAACAGTAGTAGCAATCATGCATGTTGACAGTGCGCTGCGATTAGGGACGTTTCGATATTAAAATACATCGATACTTAGAATCGATACTGGTATCGAATACAGGTACTGATACTTTCGGTATAATCGTAGTCGTAGTATCGATACTTGAAAGTATCGTCATTCGATTCCAAATTTTTACAGTAGCTTTTCCTGAATTAGGTAATCTACAAACCGTTGTTTGGCAATTCAGCAGTGGGTTTTGCCAGTCAACGTTTTGCTCTGCTCCTGCAAATAGAAAAATTCTTTCGACACATATCTTTTATTGGTCTGATCCGTCGACGATTCTGTCAGACGTTGAATGTCAGAAAAGATAGACAATACTGTCAAATAATGGGCAATGTTCGGAATCGATTTTTTTTAACAAATGCGATCGGTGCTCCAGTTATTTAGCAACTCAAATACAACAACCGATTCCGCAACGGTTCAGCCTGAATAGGTAATTACATTTCACTCGGAAATCATTTCAAAATCGTTCAGAATTCCGAATCGAATACTTCCAACTACTGGTTCCTTCGATTCTTTTCGATATCGTAAAGATTGTATCGATATCAGTAAAGTATCGTGCTTGAAGTATCGACACCAAAACATCGAGTATCGAAAACAGAAGTATCGATTCCGTACTAGTATTGAAAATATAGAAACGTCCCTAGCTGCGATGAGTGCTGCATTTGATCACTGCTGGGGGTGATCCGTGTACCTAGCGCGCGGCTGGAAGAGTTGGCAAACCTCAGTTGAAGCTGACTAATTGTTCCATTCTGCATGTTATTATTGTTAAATTAAAAGCCCTTTTAAGGGCTATAACAATAACAAACAATAAAGAACAAATTGGAATTTTTCCAATCATTGATAGTGATAATCCAATTGCGCAGTTTAAATTCGTTATTTGTTGCTTGCGCGTATATTAACAATCTGAAATTTGCAACAATATGTTATTTGTTTAAATTTATCCTTCCGAAACAATACCAAAGTGTGCAGCTACTTAAAGTACATTTCCAGGTTGATCCTGTGATTTATTAAAAATAGTTTTTCGGAAACATAATCCAAAATTCTGCAATGTTTCAGAAAATTGGAGGATGTGGCAACACAGCCAGCTAGCGAAAGCCGTACCAAAAAGAATCCGCAAATATTTTTTCGTTATTCTGCATGAAGGCAGTCCTTCCATCATCAGTGGGAAAGTGATAAAAGCCGATGTCACGTTTCAAGTTATCAATATTTCATATTAGATGCTGAAGAGAAAGGTTGTTTCTTTTCATTTCGAAATATTTATCTGATGTAAGTAACGTGCGGCTGGAAGAGATGGCAAACCTTTTTTGCAGCTGACTAATTATTCCATTCTGCATGTTATTTTTGTTAAACCAAAAGCCCTGAGTTAGTTTAGTATTTTTCATTCCATAGCACGCGTGTTTGTGTATCACACAAATAGTCCTTTTCAGGATTCCACCATTGGTCCTTTTCAGGACCCCACATACAAAATAGTTAATTTGAATGATTCCCTTAACATCGTTCTTTTTAGGACCCCAAATATAAAACATTTCAGAGTTAGTGTTAATTAAACCACCGAATATGTAAAGATGCATATGTTATACTTTCTTCGTTTACGAATAATTTGATTTATGACCAGTTATTTTTCTTTCGTGCTTGCAAACATACGATTTGATAGCAGGTATTTAAAGATAGATGTAAGATTTTGTTTGTGAGCATCATTAATTTATGTTCCCATTTCATGGATTTGAATAAAACTTTTTTAGAACTTGAATTTATCACACTATAGGTTATCGATTTTAATTTAAAAATTCAACTATTATCTCTAGTGAAGAATAGCATGCCTGTGTGTGGTTCTGAAACAATCGATGGAATTAACGGGTTTTAATTTGGCCACGGATAATATTGCTTGCTCATAAAACTGGCTGCATTTTTAATGTCATCGTGGTCGTGTCTTGCACACAACACTTAGATTTTTTAAGGAGCTGAATAAATGGATTGACGATGGGGTGATTTGGTGCGAGAACCGCGCTCTCTTGTTCCTTAAATTATATGTGGCGTCAGGTGCTTGTACAGATAAATTCACCCCGACGCGCGTTCCAGTGTGCACCGTGGTGAATTTATCTGTGTGTTTGTTTCCTCCGGCAAGCCGTAATGCGTACTGGTTGTTTCGTTGTGTAAAGGAGATGGTGTTGGCTTATTGGATACTGATAATATGATTTTCTGTTCATGATTTGATACGAGTTACTTCGGAAAGTTTATTTACGAGTTTATAGTTATTTTTGCACTACCAGGGGAAATTTATAGTACTTGGTCCTCGGAGCAAACTGAGAAACAGTTTTACGTATCATCATGTTTTAAACTCAGCTAAATAACGGTCCGGAAAACAGATAATTGTATCCACATTAGGCCGGCTTATTTTGTGTGTGGCTAAATGACGCAATGTGCTTTTTACTTATTTTGTTTGCGAATATCGCGGCTACACAAATGAAAAGCTCCATTATTGTGAAAACTCCACTCTAAGATACCTGCTTGGTTAAGGTTCGAGCATATTATTATTTATGAAAATATGGGGTAAAACGCGCCTCCTAAGGAAATATGATCATAGTCTATAGAACATTAATTGGGAGAATTTAATAAATATAATTCAACCAACATTTCCCCCTGTAATCGCAATCATAACGCTTTGAAAAATGTTCAAAATTTTAAAGATTCACAACAACAACGGGACAGAAAGCTCATTGGACTAACACGTAATTTTGTTTTCTGTTGAGATTTCGCAAAAGTGTAGCTTTAAATCGTCTTAGGTTATGCAATTATTAGGTTTTCAAAACAATTGTTCTGTTATAGATTAGAAAGATGGGTAGGTAATGTCAACGACATTACCGAAATGAAGTAGCATACGTTTTAAGTTGTTAATACGATTGCTGCAGTTTTTACTAATTTCTGAAAGGTTTTATTAAAATAAGGTATTTCTAATGGAATTAGCGAAATAACGGTACAAGTATATACGATTCTCTACTGTTGCCAAATGAATTGATTCACTCTCATTTAATGCTCTTTGCAGGGTTACCATATGAGGATAAATATGTTGGAATATTTTAGGTTTTGATGTAGGTGTACCGATATTTCGGTATTTCCATTAGAAATAACGAAATGGCTGGTTTTAATATAACCTATCAGAATATAGTCAAAATTGTAGCATTCGCATTAACATCCTAAAGTGTATTCTACTTCACTCCGGTTATGTCTCCGACATTACCCACCCATCTTTTTTATGAGTGGTTCTAAATTTTGACCATTAGGTAAATCATCTTGAGAATCAATAAGCTCAAGAGGATCACTCGGGTCACCGTCCATGTGAAAAATATTTAATGGATCGGAATAATTTTAAACACAACACAAAATTTAAAAAAACGCAATCAATAAAAATAAAAAATAGCAAAATAATACTTATCCTTTTCTTTTCCTAGAATGCTTCTTCTTAAAACTTCGAATACTGCTTGTCTGGTCCTGAAACTGTCTGACTTCCTTCCTTCAAGGAGAAAAATTCGGGTATTCACTCCTCTCGTTCTTCACTTCTTCTTATTCTTCTTCTTCTTTTTCCAGTCCTGGTCGGGAACCGCAATTCCTTCTTCCGAGGTACTATTAATTTTCTTCACTCTAAAATGAAGAAAAAATTAATAGGCAGCAAAGAAGTAAAAACACGTCACTTCTCTTCAAAGCTTGCTTCGATAAAAAAAGCGTTTGAGCATCTTAATGTAAACTATAAAATTGCTGTCATACCACCATTATTATTATTTTGGATGCTCTACACGACAACATTGACATTAGTTCGCGTAGTGCTTCTGATTTTCGATAACAGAGGGGGGTCGGGTTTACCCGACGGTCGGATTTTCCTATATATATATATATATATATATATATATATATATATATATATATATATATATATATATATATATATATATATATATATATATATATATATATATATATATATATATATATATATATATATATATATATATATATATATATATATATATATATATATATATATATATATATATATATATATATATATATATATATATATATATATATATATATATATATATATATATATATATATATATATATATATATATATATATATATATATATATATATATATATATATATATATATATATATATATATATATATATATATATATATATATATATATATATATATATATATATATATATATATATATATATATATATATATATATATATATATATATATATATATATATATATATATATATATACATATATATATATATATATATATATATATATATATATATATATATATATATATATATATATATATATATATATATATATATATATATATATATATATATATATATATATTCTTTCTTCGTTTACGAATAATTTGATTTATGACCAGTTATTTTTCTTTCGTGCTTGCAAACATACGATTTGATAGCAGGTATTTAAAGATAGATGTAAGATTTTGTTTGTGAGCATCATTAATTTATGTTCCCATTTCATGGATTTGAATAAAACTTTTTTAGAACTTGAATTTATCACACTATAGGTTATCGATTTTAATTTAAAAATTCAACTATTATCTCTAGTGAAGAATAGCATGCCTGTGTGTGGTTCTGAAACAATCGATGGAATTAACGGGTTTTAATTTGGCCACGGATAATATTGCTTGCTCATAAAACTGGCTGCATTTTTAATGTCATCGTGGTCGTGTCTTGCACACAACACTTAGTTTTTTTTCAGAGCTGAATAAATGGATTGACGATGGGGTGATTTGGTGCGAGAACCGCGCTCTCTTGTTCCTTAAATTACATGTGGCGTCAGGTGCTTGTACAGATAAATTCACCCCGACGCGCGTTCCAGTGTGCACCGTGGTGAATTTATCTGTGTGTTTGTTTCCTCCGGCAAGCCGTAATGCGTACTGGTTGTTTCGTTGTGTAAAGGAGATGGTGTTGGCTTATTGGATACTGATAATATGATTTTCTGTTCATGATTTGATACGAGTTACTTCGGAAAGTTTATTTACGAGTTTATAGTTATTTTTGCACTACCAGGGGAAATTTATAGTACTTGGTCCTCGGAGCAAACTGAGAAACAGTTTTACGTATCATCATGTTTTAAACTCAGCTAAATAACGGTCCGGAAAACAGATAATTGTATCCACATTAGGCCGGCTTATTTTGTGTGTGCCTAAATGATATATATATATATATATATATATATATATATATATATATATATATATATATATATATATATATATATATATATATATATATATATATATATATATATATATATATATATATATATATATATATATATATATATATATATACAGGGTGTTTGGTTCATGGTTAAGAACCTCTCGAGGGATGATTGACTGTCATATTTGGAGAAAAAAATCGCTCTGCGCATACCATGAAATCTCAACCGTTACTAAGTTAATGAACTTTTTGTGTTAAAAACTTAGTTGTCTTAAAATAGCTCTAACTTCAAAAAAATATACTTTGTATTTCAAATCTTTTAGATCCATTGGATAGGTGAGAAAATTTTCCACTGAAAAATGTCCTCAAATGTTTCAGCTAATGAGGTTAAGTAATCTTTTCACAGTAATTTATTTAAAATTTAACAATTTTGATCGATTTTTCGTTCACTTCGCGAAAATTTTAATAGTTAACATCACTATTTTAATAATTCAAATTGTTAGTCTTGAAAAGTTGTATAATTTGTTCTTTGACATGATACACTTATCTTGCCTTGTTTTCATGTGTTTGGGTTATTGAACTTGGATATTTTATCTCATATTCATTAATACTAGCTCTTATTGAAAAAGTATGGCACTTATTGTACCTTTTCTTATTTTTATTCGAAAGCCAGGAAAACTTTACAGAGAAAAATATATTAATACCTTTCAGTTAAGTGAATTTAGTATTCTTTTAAAAGTTAATTAGTATAAAGTTAGTGTTATTATTAGCATTTTCGTTATTTTCTTAAAATAGTAAATAATAAACTTCACCATTATTATTATGGAATTAATGCATCTCAGCAAGTTCTACAATTCTTCCTTTGACTCCATTCAATTATCTCTTTTAGTTTCGAAGCAAAATCATTTTTATCTTCTCGTTTTATATGCAAAAACAACGATTTCGAACCCACTGCATTTGTGATAAGGTCATGCTGTGTTAACTATTAAATTCTAGCGAAATGAAAAGCGATAGGACTAAAGTGTCAAATAACAAGTTGTAGAGAATATTAAGGGGCACCAAATGATAAATAGTGACGATAAATTTAGTTGATTAATAATTAGAATAATTACAAAAATCACCAAAACACGCAAATTTTGAGTTATTTTACTAGTAAAAAGTCATATAGTACACTTAATTAAAAAATATCTGTACATACATCGAAAGGAAATTTTCTCAGCTTTCCAATGAAGCCCTGATAATAGCGATAAAAAGCATATTTTTTAGATTAGAGTCTTTTAAGAACTTGCAAGTCAATTACAGGAAAAGTTTAGAAGTCAAATTACAGGGAAACGAGAAGGGATAGTAATATTATGTTGAAGAACAAATTATGAATCGTCCTCAATCCCAACTTTTGGATAATAGATATTTCTATAATCATAATTCATTATTTTGAGAAAATTAACAAAAACCTCAACAAAAACACTAACTTTTAACTACTTTGCAACTAAAAGGTAATTAAAACTATTATCTGAAAGATATGAGGATATTATTCAATAGAAAATTTTCTCACCTTTCCAATGGCACTAAAAGATTTAAAATACGAGGTATACTTTTTGAGTTAGAGGTGTTTTAAGATAAATAAGTTTTTTACACAAAAAGTTCAATAACTCTGTAACGGTTGAGATTTGATGGTATGTGTAGAACGATTTTTTGCTTCAAATATGGCCGTAAATCACCCCTCGAGAGATTCTTACTCATGAACCAAACACCCTATACAGGGTGTTTGGTTCATGGTTAAGAATCTCTAGGGGGGTGATAGACTGCCATATTTGGAGAAAAAAATTGTTCTACACATACCATCAAATCTCAACCGTTACAGAGTTATTGAACTTTTTGTGTAAAAAACTTATTTGTCTTAAAATACTTTTAACTTTAAAAGTATACTTTGTATTTTAAATATTTCAATTCTATTCGAAAGGTGAGAAAATTTCCAATTGAATAGTGTTCTCATATCTTTTAAGTAATTAGTTTTAATTACCTTTTAGCTGTAAAGTAGTTAAAAGTTAGTGTTTTTGAGGAGGTTTTTGCTAATTTTCTCGAAATAATGAAGTATGATTATAGCAATATTCATTATCCAAAAGTTGGGTTTTAGGACGATTCATAATTTGTTCTTGGACGTCATATTTCTATCTCTTCTCATTTCTTTGTAATTTCATTACTATACTTTTCCTGTAACCGACTTGCAAGTGCTTAAATGACTCTAATCTAAAAAATATGCTTTATATCGTTATTTACAAGATTTCATTGGAAAGCTGAGAAAATGTCCTATCAGTGTATGTACAAATGTCTTTTAGTTAAGTGTACTAAATAATTTTTTACTAAAGAAATAGCTCAAAATTTGTGTTTTTAGGAAAGTTTATTAATTATTCTAATTATTTATCAACAAAGATTATCGTTACTATTGTTCATTTGATGCCCCTTAATGTTCTCTATAACTTTTTATTTGACACTTTGTCTATATCTCTTTTCATTTTGCTGCTATTTAATAGTTAACACAGCATGAGCTCGCCACAAATGTAGTGGGTTTGAAATCGTTATTTTTGCATATGAAACGATGTGATAAAAACGATTTTGCGTCGCAACCAAAAGAGATAATTGAATGGAGTCAAAGAAAAAACTGTAGAACTTGCTGAGATGCATTATTTCCATGATAATAATGGTGATGTTTATTATTTACTATTTTAAGAAAATAACGAAAATGCTAATAATAGCACTAACTTTAAACTAATTTACTTTTAAAAGAATACTAAATTCACTTAACTGAAAGGTATTAACACATTTTTCACTGTAAAACTTTCCTGGCTTTCGAATAAAAGGAAAAAAGGTACAATAAGTGCCATAATTTTTCAATTAGAGCTGGTACTAGTGAAAAAGAGATAAAAATATCCAAGTTGAATAACCCAAAATCATGAAAATAAGAAAAGGTAAGTGTATCATGTCAAAGAACGAATTATGCAGCTCATCAAGACTAACAATTTGAATTATTAAAATGATGAGGTTAACTATTAGGATTTTCAAGAAATGAACGAAAAATCGTTTAAAATTGTTTAATTTTCAATAAATTACTTTGTAAAGGCTACTTAAACTCATTAGCTGAAACATGTGAGGGCATCACTCAATGCGAAATTTTCTCACCTTTCGAATGGAACTAAAACATTTAAAATACAAAGTATACTTTTAAAGTTAGAGGCATTTTAAGACAAATAAGTTTTTTACACGAAAAGTTCAATAACTCTGTAACGGTTGAGATTTGATGGTATGTGTAGAACAATTTTTTTCTCCAAATATGGCAGTCTATCACCCCCCAAGAGATTCTTAGCCATGAACCAAACACCCTATATATATATATATATATATATATATATATATATATATATATATATATATATATATATATATATATATATATATATATATATATATATATATATATATATATATATATATATATATATATATATATATATATATATATATATATATATATATATATATATATATATATATATATATATATATATATATATATATATATATATATATATATATATATATATATATATATATATATATATCTATATATATATATATATATATATATATATATATATATATATATATATATATATATATATATATATATATATATATATATATATATATATATATATATATATATATATATATATATATATATATATATATATATATATATATTTGCTAATCTCTGCAATTAATTATCTTTACAGATGAAAACTTCGTAGACGCAGCTATCCGCGAGGTTCTCGAGGAAACAAATGTTAAAACAAAATTCGAATCGTTAATTTCGATTCGTCATGCACATAATGCTGGTTTTGGCTGTTCCGATTTGTACATCGTGATGGCCCTAACTCCCGAAAGTATGGCAATAAAGAAATGTGATCGTGAAATAGCCAAATGTGAGTGGATGCATGTCGACGATTATTTGAACCACCCGAAAATACATGAAACCAATCGAAACTTTGTGCGTACTTACCTAAAGTATAAAGAGAAGGGATTGAGGTTTACTTGCAAAGATGAAATTCACCAAATATTAAAAAAACAGTACAATATTTATTCATTAGAGTATGATTATGATGAGTCCTCTAAACTATGATATTAAAAGTGAAGGAAGATACGTTTTGTAGAAATCTAGATTGTATAGGAAAAATTCAGCCTTTTGTTACAAATTATCCCAATAGTGGTTATATAATAAAAAGTTCGTAAGAAACAAGAGGGAAAGTTTTTGAACGTTAATAACTTTTATTGTTTCATTTCAGTTGGAAAATGGGCACCAATTTTATATTAAATTTAGAAGCATATGTAACTTCTTTAAACAACGCAACTAGGGTGGGATCATATTGGTTAATAAGTGATTGTTACCAAGTGGTGTTAATGAAGTGATCACTGAAAACTTTGGAATCAAATAAGGTGATCAATTTCGTGTATGCAACAAGCTACTTCATGCTTTCGGTAGAGAGTAAATTTAGGGGGTAGTGAGCCAAATCGGACCGCTGGCCAATTCGGGTCCTCAGCTATGCTAATAATATGAAAGGCATATATATATATATATATATATATATATATATATATATATATATATATATATATATATATATATATATATATATATATATATATATATATATATATATATATATATATATATATATATATATATATATATATATATATATATATATATATATATATATATATATATATTATATATATATATATATATATATATATATATATATATATATATATATATATATATATATATATATATATATATATATATATATATATATATATATATATATATATATATATATATATATATATATATATATATATATATATATATATATATATATATATATATATATATATATATATATATATATATATATATATATATATATATATATATATTTATTGCCTGTAAAGCGAGAAAATTATTATGTAGAATTTTTCGTTTCAAATTGTAACCCGTCAGGGTAACAATTTAGCGCTGGGTGGAAATATACCTATTTGTGCGTACTCTCTCCGTAGAGTGTATTGTTATTGCAACATAACTCACCGCTGCTCATTATGCTCGTTCATGTTTTTGATGTAAATTTCGTTTAAATAATAGTCCATGAACGTTGTTATTAGTCCAGATAGGTGTAGTAATTTTTGTTGTGTTTTTGTAAATAAATAGCATAGGGTTTAGTTAGGTTACCGCTCTCCTTTCGCTGCAAAACTGGTCTGACTATGCTGTGCTATAGCGATGACAGCTATGCAGCGGTGCGTTTTTTTTGGTGCTTGTTTTGGTCGAGTGCGGAAGGCGGCCATCGTGAAAAGGCAGATAGTGACGGACCACAGCCACGAACAGACGTTCGAAAAACCGTATTTCTTTTTTCGGGACAGTTTCCCGCCACCGTGATAAAAGTGCAGTGCGCGCGTGCGACGGCAAATTAAAGCCGTCAGTGTATCGGTTTGTGGTCCGGGCATTCGGAAAAGTCCTGGTGTGCGGTCGCCGAAACAGGAAGCTAAATACCAAGGAGCCACTCGCTTCCTCGGCTAACCAAAAAGGACCCAGGTAACACCAGTGCCGTTCTCACTGTGGAGGATTAGCCGAACGAGCCTAGCTCTCCTCCACAGTTAATCGTAAAGGAGAACGAAGCAGGGCGGACAAAAGTTCCCCCTGAGGTAGGTTACTGCGGAACCTACCTGGGCCATTCACGGGGAGTGAGTGGACCCGGCGATTATTCGCCCCGTCGCTAGGGAGGTTCCAACAAAAGAGCCTTGCTCACCTCCCTGGCTAATTGCAAAGGACCGCTGCCGGAGCAGCCAACGATACCAGCAGGAGAACTCGGCCGTTGGAGTTCCGGCCGGTCGGGAAAAACCGTCGCCTTCCCGCCGTCATCAGCAGCAGACCGTAAGGAACGACCAGCAGAGGAGAGTTTCGGGAGAATAAACGGTAAAGTTAGAATTTATTTGTTTTTTCCTCTTTTTTGTTTGTTATTGTACGAAAATCCGAAATTCCGGTAGGAGCACCTAGGCCGCCCTGAAAAGAAGGGTACGCCGGGCAAACAAGAACCCGAGTAGTGGGCAAACCCCTACTTACATTTGGCGCACAGCGCAAAACACACTGAAAAAAATATTTTCCTATTTTGGAAAATATTTTTTTCTTCCGGAGTGTGGGGTGCTTCTACTAAATCGAGGATTTTCGTAGAACAGTGGTGAGGTTTCTTCCGCAATATTTTTCCGCGGTCGTATATTTATTATTTATTTACATTTTTGGTATTATTTTTTGATTTTTGCATTTTCCTTTTTTGTCCGAATTTGTGGATTGCGTTGTTTGTGTTTGGTCTGCCGGACGAGTAGTTTGAAGGTTGTTGTCATTTATTCGGTTGCGGTGGCCAATCGCCTTGAATTCTCAACCCGGTTTGAGACATTTTTGGAGCAGCTTGATTTCCTGAAATTTTAAGGGAATCGTTAGTGGGCGAAAAATCAGAAATTTTACCGTACCAGTACTTACATGCTTTGTGTCTTGGTGATTTCTTCCAATATAGCGCAAGTTATGATGGCGTTGGAGAAATTCAACCAAGCGTGTGTGTTCATGCGCGTCGATCATTTACATTTCGATGAGCTGGATTTTGAGTTGCTATCTCGAAGCATTTTTATCTCTCCTGATTCGGATCTTTCGGGTGTCCAGCGGCAGCGGCGTCTTCGGGGAATTTTGTCGCATGAGCGGTCGTTTCGGAGGGAATTAGTTCGCAATTTCCGGGGTGACGTGGGTGAAGAAAAGGAGATCTGCCTTGGTAAATTACTAACAATCAAGGAAGATCTCCAGTACCGGTGCCCAAACAAGGAGATTTACCGAACACGGTTGCTTCATTTGGGGTCTAGGCTCCAGGTTATCCGAAATTATGCGGCAGGGGAGGTCAACCAGGAAATTTCGGGGTTGCTGGAGGAAGTTCTAGCAGTTTATGCCAGTCATTTCAGTGACGAACAGGCAGCACTTCCTCCCGACAACCAAGAAGGGGAGGATGGAGAAATTTTGGGAGATTTGCTGAGTACAGACGTACCTGCAATTCCACAGGGATCCAATCCTTCCGATAACCAAGGATCTCTTTCTAAACAGCTCGTAGGGGACGACCTGTTGCGTGTCTTGTGCGAGATGAGGGACGAGATTCGACAATTGCGACAGCAATCCGACGATAATAGAGCCCTAGCGTCTCAGGGGTCTGATGCTTTTTCAAAAGCTACTGAAACGCTAATGGGTGGGATTGCTTCACTGACAACTATTTCGTCAGTTTTAAGAAAGACGGTTCAAGAAGTTGTCTCACTTCGTGAATCCGTCAGTGAACTTCGGGCACTAGTACATCAGAAGGAAAGTGCTCCCGAGATGGATCCGCAGACCGATCTGCAAGATTTGCGTTTGATGGACGTACCCGATTCATTTGATGAACCAGAAATTCCTCGCCCAACACTGGCGCCCAGTCCCGATCAATTTGTGTTGAAGCGAGGATTCTCGGGTCAACAAAATATATGTCCATCACTTCCAATCGAGAAACCGAAACAGAATACCGAATTCACAGCCCCGTACCAAACTCAGAACCAGCCTCACGTTCCTGAATGGACCGAACAGCGGACGGGACCATCCTATCCGAACTTTTCAATATCCACCAACGCGGGAAACGGATCGATGGCAGCCCCAAGGAATTACTCGCGTAACCCGCAACGCGTCGCTGACTGGAAAATTCGGAAGTATGCTGGAACTGATGAAGGAACGGGACTAAATGAATTCTTGGACACCGTAGCGAGTTACGCTGCGTGTGAGCAAATGTGCGAAGACGAACTTTTCAATTCTGCGATGCATTTGTTCACTGGCACTGCTTTGACCTGGTATCAGGCTATGCGTGCGCAAAACCGGTTGTTTAACTGGAACCATCTTGTTTGCGAGCTCAAGGTAAATTTTGTTCATCCTGAACTTGATGCTACGCTCAAAATGAAGGCTCTCCAGCGCCGGCAGATGCGTAACGAATCTTTCCAGGAATATTTCCTGGAAATGGAGAAAATATTTCGTGCTATGACGGTTCCAATGGCACCGAGCGAAAAACTCGACGTGCTCAAGCGGAACCTGAAAGCCGACTATAAACAAATGCTTATCCTCAGGCCAGTGAACACGCTCTCAGAATTGATGAGTCTTGGTAAATCGATCGACGCCTCCAAGACGCCGATTTATCAGAAAGTTTTCGGTTCTTCTCGGGAAGTTGCTGCTTATTCTGATAATCCACCACAAAACAAACAAAAACAAAACAATCAAAACCAAAAGAGAGGTGGACAGAATAACGGCAACGCAAAATCCAAAACGTTTTGGAACAAGAATGCCCAACCGGCAGTTCTTGGTTCAAGCAAGCCTCCTGAAAACCAGAAAAAGAAACAGCAAGGGAATCAGGATGGAAAGAATCTCGAAGGAAACAATCAAAAACCCATAGAACCACCGCAGAAACCTATAATGTGTCTGGAGTATTTGGTGGAAAAGCATCGTCCTCCCGTACTCGGCGTCTGCTACAATTGTGGAGACAAAGGACACGAACATGAGGGATGTCGGAAACCAAAGCGGGTCTTCTGCATCGTGTGTGCGTTTAAAGGTTTTGATGTTTCTCGTTGCCCTTACTGCCTAAAAAACGGGATCAGAACCAACTGAAGTCGCAGTTGGCAGTAAAGCAGCGCTCCAAAGAACAACTAACAATCCATCCCCAGATTTACGACAGTTTTCGACCGGCTCGTGATGAGGACTATGATAATTCGTTGTCTGTCGAAACCATCGTCCTTGACGACCCGTTCGATAACCGTCCGTTTGCAATTGTCGCAGTGTACGGCAAATCCTTCAAAGCCTTGCTCGACAGTGGTAGTAACGCCACAATTATGACTAAAAAGCTATACCAAAAGTTTTCGAAAAGTCCCTTGAAAAGTTTGGAACGACCATTCGAACTACGTTCTGCAAATGGTCAATCCTTACCAATCATTGGACAAGCGTATCTCCCGTATACTTTTCAAAATTTGACAAAGGTCCTATGCACTCTTGTAGTAGAGCATCTGACCGTCAATTCCATTCTAGGTATGGACTTTTGGCGCGCCTTTGGGATTTCTCCTGAGAGACAAAACTGTGCTCTGTTGAACCCAGGTCAGGAATCAGAAGACGATGAAGAAGATGAAGTACCGCGTGAGTCGATACTCACTTCGGAACAGTTAGCGCGCGTAGAAGAAGTAAAGAAGTGTTTCCAGGCAGTAGAGCCCGGAAAGCTAAGCCCAACCTCATTCACAGAGCACAGGATTGTCATCAAAGATGAATTCCAAGGTGCGGCACCCGTTTGCCGATATCCTTATCACATGAGCCCAAAGAAACTGTCTAAGGTCTGGGAAGAAGTTGACCGATGGCGGTCTATGGGAATCATCGAGGAGTCTGATTCGGATTGGTCGCTTAATATTGTGGCGGTCACGAAACCAGACGACTCAATTCGCCTTTGTCTTGACGCTAGGCCTCTCAATGAGCGTACTGTACGAGATGCATACCCTCTGCCCCACCCTGGGCGAATATTGGGCGGCTTACCCAAGGCGAAGTACCTGTCTACCATAGACTTGAAGGAGGCCTTTCTCCAGGTACCCCTGGCTAAGGATAGTCGCAAATATACCGCTTTCAGTGTTCCCGGCTGGGGTATGTTCCAATTTACCCGTCTACCATTTGGTCTCGTCAACAGCCCCGCTACTCTGGCGCGACTGATGGACCAGGTTCTAGGACGAGGTAAATGGGAACCTTACGTTTTCGTCTACCTAGATGACATCATCGTGGTAAGCGAAACGTTCGAGCATCACATACAGTTGCTCAAAGCAGTGGCCGATTGTCTAGCAAGAGCCAATCTAACCATCAATTTGGAAAAATCCCGTTTTGGAGTCCCCGAACTAAAGTTTCTTGGTTATTTGTTGAATCGGGACGGACTCAAGGTCAATCCTGACAAAATTCAGCCGATTCTCGACTACGAGAGACCGGTTACCGTGACGAAACTTCGTCGTTTCCTCGGGATGTGCGGTTATTACCGCCGTTTCATTGATCGGTTCAGTGAGGTCACTGCTCCCTTGACCGATCTGCTCAAAACGAAAACCAAGAGCTTAGTTTGGAACTCCGAGGCAGAACTCGCGTTCCTTAAAATTAAGGAACTTCTAGTCACTCCTCCAGTTTTAGTCCCACCAGACTTCTCCAAAGAGTTTATCCTTCAGACAGACGCTAGTGACGTAGCAGTCGCTGCTGTTCTGGTGCAGGAGTATCCCGAGGGTGAGAAAGTAGTTGCTTACTTTTCGCACAAGCTGACCACTCCTCAAAGGAACTATCATGCAACTGAGAAGGAAGGTCTGGCGGTGATAATGGCGGTTGAACACTTTCGAGGTTACTTGGAAGGTTATCATTTTCGACTGGTCACTGATTCGTCAGCGATTACATGGATACTGAAGACTAAATGGAAAACCAGTTCACGTTTGAGTCGTTGGAGTTTAGAATTACAACTCTACGACATGTCTATTGAGCACCGGAAAGGCAAGGACAATGTCGTTCCAGATGCGTTATCCCGGGCCGTAGCAGCCGTTTCAGCTTTGTCCACCTCAGACTGGTACTGTTCCATGAAGTCAAAAGTTATCCAAAATCCTGACGACTATGCCGACTTCAAAGTAGAAAATGATCAACTTTTCAAGTATGTCAACTCGAAAGTTGTTCCGTGCGACTCGCGGTTCAGTTGGAAACTCGTCCCAGCACCCGAGTTCCGTCAAGATTTGATCCAACGTACCCACGAAAATTTGCTTCACGTGGGATACGATAAAACTATCCACGAAGTGCAGTTGCGATATTACTGGCCTCGTATGGGATCTGAAGTACGAAAGTTTATTCGAGAATGCGGGACGTGCAAGGAAATCAAAGCTCCTTTCGTCCCAGTCCAGCCCGAAATGGGTAAGTCGCGTGCGACTAATGCACCATGGCGAATGGTTTCTGTGGACTATATTGGTCCTCTTCCAAAAAGCAAACGTGGCAATCAACACTTGCTTGTCGTCCTCGACGTCTTCAGTAAGTACGTCATGTTAACCCCCGTTCGCAAAATCGCTAGTACGTCACTCTGTACGATACTGCGCGAACAGTGGTTCAATCGCCATGGCAGCCCGGAAATTCTGCTAAGCGACAATGCCTCCACTTTCACCTCGAAGGAGTTCAGTCAATTCATAAAAGAAACCAACGTCAAACATTGGCTGAACTCCCGCTATCATTCGCAGGCTAACCCAGTGGAGCGAACAAATCGCTCGATAAACACCGCAATCTGGGCATACGCTCGAACCGAGCAGCGCAACTGGGATGTCCACATCAGTGATGTGGAGCGCATCCTAAATACTACCGTTCATTCCTCCACTGGATTTAGTCCTCATTTCATTATACACGGGTGTGAAATGGCATCTGCCGATGACTTCAGCAGGATTTCCGGTGAGGGTGACCTAGAAACAAGACACCAACAGATAGACAAAATCCGGGAGATTGTGGTCAAAAATTTGGCAAAGGCTAGCGAGGGCATTCGACATCAGTACAACTTGCGTCATCGAAAGTTCTCCAAACCTTTTGAAACGGGACAAATGGTGTACCGTCGAAACATGAAGTTGTCGAATGCACTCGAGTCTTACAATGCTAAACTTGGACCACAATACTTACCGGCAAAAATTATCACCAAAAGGGGTGTATCCTCCTACGAGCTGGTGGATTTAGCAGGTAAAAACCTCGGAGTTTGGCCAGCAAATCTCCTTAAACCAGCATAAAAACTTTTCCTTGCCGTCTGTGGACTGACGGTATGCTTTTATATGAATTACTCACTTGGGAGTTTTCCAAAAGCAGCCGTCAGTTCCCGACGGTAACAACACGAACTTTAGTCCGAATAAAAAAAAAGAAACATTTCTCCGTCTTCTCTATTTTTATTGTGGAAGACCAACTCTGCCGCGGGAAGCTTCTTCATTAGCTTCATGCACTTATTTTGAGCCACACTCGCGCAGTGTGGTAAACAAACACTCGCTCGAAATATATGCTCCGGCCCCGGTGACGACTACGGTAGGGTGGAATACTCCACAAAAAAAACCACTAATCTTATACCGTACCGTTCTCCCGGGCACCGGACGCATCTAAACACACTACCTGCCGTGTTCGGCAAACAGAAACAAAGTTCTTTAGCGCCCCACTCACGCAGTGAGGTAATCAAATTATCTCACTTAATGTATGGTCGGGGACCCGTCTTGGCTACGGAAGGATAGAATTATCCACTTCAATAAACACAAATGTTACACCGTGGTCCCCGAACGCATCTAAATACACTTTCTGCCGTGTTTGGCAACATGAAAATTTTTCCAAAATCCCTCTTCGTGGGAAACACTCGCACCTACGGGTGCACTAAATCCTGTTATTTTCCCTTGTTTGGGACACAAAAAAAGCTTATTCACTTATCCCTTCTTCGATAGGGACACAAATAAATACACGCGTCTAATTCCCGACCGCAATAAATACCGAAGACTCGCGGAAACGGTATAAAATCGCGAATAAAAACAGTGCGAACGCCGATTTCGCGAACTGTTTTGTTTTTATTTACGATTTTGATGATTCATTCTTCATATCGAATGGATCATCGATTTGACACTTTCCCCGATGTTCGCATCAATGCTCTGCATCATGCAGGTGTAGCCCGATTTGGATCAGAGTAGTGTGAGTGGAAGAGCGAATGGGGTAAAACGATACCGCGTCTTCGATTTCGAATCAAATAATGAAGTTTTATTTCGCATAATTTTGGGTTTGTGGTTAAACCTGGGATGGTTCGTTTGATTCCAGCGGGAATCATTTTGATATTTTAAAATTATGCGAAAGACATTCTTTGGTCCCTCTCAAACGTTTCTTTTCCAATGTACGAAGCGTTTCGAGGCGAAAAGGGACG
This sequence comes from Topomyia yanbarensis, assembly GCF_030247195.1. NCBI lineage: Eukaryota > Metazoa > Arthropoda > Insecta > Diptera > Culicidae > Topomyia > Topomyia yanbarensis. The sequence goes on along the minus strand of NC_080671.1, from coordinate 299,666,378 downwards.
AATATACAAAATTTTTTGTCCGGAATGTCTGTGAGTGGGAGAAACGATGACGTGTTAAGCGGTATGGTATGTGTGGATGTATGAGTGCAGAATCATATTGAAGGAATGAATGCATGTGTGAATGATAAGATAAAATTGTTTTGGGGTTAATTCGAAGTGCTTATCGGATTGGGAATGATCGAGTAGGCCAGTGATTGAGGATGAATGAATGGGATAATTGTATGAATGTTTTTGGATAGAAACCCCAACACAAGCGTGTAGTACTGGTACCGTAAGAACACGAGGCATTTCTGGACAGTCGAGGAAAAAAAAACGAACAAAATAATGCCGACAACCGTTCCCCTGCAAGTTGGAAGATTGAAAATTGTCAATGTCACTTGCAGAATTTTAGGAATATCGAGTTGTTACCGATCTTGTTTTCGGATTGGATTTAGGGTTCAACCCATAACCGAGTAATGACGATGACTAACAACCTCTCGCTTCGCGTATGCTGTCAGTATTATCGGACCAAACATAGGCAAACTTTTCACCAATGAGGACATCCGGTCGATTATTTTTTTTTATGAATTTTGATAAATTGCGGAAGAAATAATTAGGTGTAGTTAGTTTTTCTTTGTTTATTTATTTATTTATTCATTGCGTATTATTATTGTATCGGTGTTAGGTGTTAGGTTAGAAAAAAATTGTTGCCAATTTTTTTCCACCCGGTGTGGGCGAGATTGTAACCCGTCAGGGTAACAATTTAGCGCTGGGTGGAAATATACCTATTTGTGCGTACTCTCTCCGTAGAGTGTATTGTTATTGCAACATAACTCACCGCTGCTCATTATGCTCGTTCATGTTTTTGATGTAAATTTCGTTTAAATAATAGTCCATGAACGTTGTTATTAGTCCAGATAGGTGTAGTAATTTTTGTTGTGTTTTTGTAAATAAATAGCATAGGGTTTAGTTAGGTTACCGCTCTCCTTTCGCTGCAAAACTGGTCTGACTATGCTGTGCTATAGCGATGACAGCTATGCGGCGGTGCGTTTTTTTTGGTGCTTGTTTTGGTCGAGTGCGGAAGGCGGCCATCGTGAAAAGGCAGATAGTGACGGACCACAGCCACGAACAGACGTTCGAAAAACCGTATTTCTTTTTTCGGGACAGTTTCCCGCCACCGTGATAAAAGTGCAGTGCGCGCGTGCGACGGCAAATTAAAGCCGTCAGTGTATCGGTTTGTGGTCCGGGCATTCGGAAAAGTCCTGGTGTGCGGTCGCCGAAACAGGAAGCTAAATACCAAGGAGCCACTCGCTTCCTCGGCTAACCAAAAAGGACCCAGGTAACACCAGTGCCGTTCTCACTGTGGAGGATTAGCCGAACGAGCCTAGCTCTCCTCCACAGTTAATCGTAAAGGAGAACGAAGCAGGGCGGACAAAGGTTCCCCCTGAGGTAGGTTACTGCGGAACCTACCTGGGCCATTCACGGGGAGTGAGTGGACCCGGCGATTATTCGCCCCGTCGCTAGGGAGGTTCCAACAAAAGAGCCTTGCTCACCTCCCTGGCTAATTGCAAAGGACCGCTGCCGGAGCAGCCAACGATACCAGCAGGAGAACTCGGCCGTTGGAGTTCCGGCCGGTCGGGAAAAACCGTCGCCTTCCCGCCGTCATCAGCAGCAGACCGTAAGGAACGACCAGCAGAGGAGAGTTTCGGGAGAATAAACGGTAAAGTTAGAATTTATTTGTTTTTTCCTCTTTTTTGTTTGTTATTGTACGAAAATCCGAAATTCCGGTAGGAGCACCTAGGCCGCCCTGAAAAGAAGGGTACGCCGGGCAAACAAGAACCCGAGTAGTGGGCAAACCCCTACTTACAAAATAAAGTAATAAGGGAGATCGTAACCGTTATTTCCGACGTGTTATTTTATTTTAGCAAAATTTTGTTCTAACGCTATATTCACGATGCTACTCTAATCTTAATCCGTGCTTCATGGCCGGAGACACTCTTGCTGACATATAGTGACAGATATTAGCACGGCTTACTCAATTAACCTACCTTCAGTTTACGGGGCACTCTATAGCCGTTCCAGTTACAGCTCCACAGGGATGTGGTGAACACCAGTTGAACTTCAAAATAATGGGATTCTTTCCCGCTCCAGTCTCGTTTCAATTTCAATTTGCTCAACGTATATTATTGTACACAAAAAATGCACAAAAATAATTCTGTTACAATTCGATCCCAAGTCCTTTAGATCACATGTTTCGGATGATATCATCTGGACTATAATTCCGCTTTACACCAACGGTATAACTAGTGACCACAACAAATACGTCAAGGTTCACTTGATTGAAGGTTCAGCACGCCGGGTAGCCAGAGACAGTACTATTTTCATAACTTTCAAGTCAACGAAACTTTAATTTTGCAATAACTCATAAACCAGTTGTCGTAGCTATGAACTGTCTTTAGAAGCAGTTGTTCTACTTGACTGAATCTTTGGAATGTAGCATACAATATATTTTTCAGGGGCACATATTTATGAATTTAATGAAAATGTATTATTTTCTCATAGTAAACTCCATACAAACTTAGAATCATTTGTGCTAAAACAAGCTCCAACAGATTTGATGCAGATTTAGCGTAGGAGTTCGTTGAGGAATTACGATTTTTTCTAACTTGGTTCTGCGGTATTCAATTTTTTTCATACATGCTCGTGCCACCCTACTGTATATCTCGACCACAGTCATACAGAAAAATGTGGCAACCTTTGTAATTTTTCATCATGTTGAAATTTTTGACAGTTACGGCAACGCTTTTTCGCACAGGAACTTCGTTCGTATCGTTCGTGTGCGGATACGAACGTAAACAAGAATACCATTTTCGAACTCGTTCGAAAGTATTCATTCGTACGAATGACGGATACGGAAGTAAACAAGAATGATGTCCCGATTAGTTATCCATATACGAATTCACCGTGGAAATGTGAACTCAGTGTTGCACTTATTGAACAGCCACCTCTCGATTTTCCGAAGTTTAACGTGCCCCCAGTTTCGTTAACATATGACAAGAGCATACCGCCATCACGCAACGTTTATACTCACATTCCTCCAGCATTCAAAGACATTACCAAGCATAAGCTAGATGAATTACATTAGGCGGGCATTAATAAGAAAGTAACAGAGAATATGGATAGATCATTTTGCTCGACGATATTAGTAGTCCCCAAAGGAAAAAAAAGATGGGTGGGTAATGTCGGAGACATAACTGGAGTGAAGTCGGCTAACCAAAAAGGACCCAGGTAACACCAGTGCCGTTCTCACTGTGGAGGATTAGCCGAACGAGCCTAGCTCTCCTCCACAGTTAATCGTAAAGGAGAACGAAGCAGGGCGGACAAAGGTTCCCCCTGAGGTAGGTTACTGCGGAACCTACCTGGGCCATTCACGGGGAGTGAGTGGACCCGGCGATTATTCGCCCCGTCGCTAGGGAGGTTCCAACAAAAGAGCCTTGCTCACCTCCCTGGCTAATTGCAAAGGACCGCTGCCGGAGCAGCCAACGATACCAGCAGGAGAACTCGGCCGTTGGAGTTCCGGCCGGTCGGGAAAAACCGTCGCCTTCCCGCCGTCATCAGCAGCAGACCGTAAGGAACGACCAGCAGAGGAGAGTTTCGGGAGAATAAACGGTAAAGTTAGAATTTATTTGTTTTTTCCTCTTTTTTGTTTGTTATTGTACGAAAATCCGAAATTCCGGTAGGAGCACCTAGGCCGCCCTGAAAAGAAGGGTACGCCGGGCAAACAAGAACCCGAGTAGTGGGCAAACCCCTACTTACAAAATAAAGTAATAAGGGAGATCGTAACCGTTATTTCCGACGTGTTATTTTATTTTAGCAAAATTTTGTTCTAACGCTATATTCACGATGCTACTCTAATCTTAATCCGTGCTTCATGGCCGGAGACACTCTTGCTGACATATAGTGACAGATATTAGCACGGCTTACTCAATTAACCTACCTTCAGTTTACGGGGCACTCTATAGCCGTTCCAGTTACAGCTCCACAGGGATGTGGTGAACACCAGTTGAACTTCAAAATAATGGGATTCTTTCCCGCTCCAGTCTCGTTTCAATTTCAATTTGCTCAACGTATATTATTGTACACAAAAAATGCACAAAAATAATTCTGTTACAATTCGATCCCAAGTCCTTTAGATCACATGTTTCGGATGATATCATCTGGACTATAATTCCGCTTTACACCAACGGTATAACTAGTGACCACAACAAATACGTCAAGGTTCACTTGATTGAAGGTTCAGCACGCCGGGTAGCCAGAGACAGTACTATTTTCATAACTTTCAAGTCAACGAAACTTTAATTTTGCAATAACTCATAAACCAGTTGTCGTAGCTATGAACTGTCTTTAGAAGCAGTTGTTCTACTTGACTGAATCTTTGGAATGTAGCATACAATATATTTTTCAGGGGCACATATTTATGAATTTAATGAAAATGTATTATTTTCTCATAGTAAACTCCATACAAACTTAGAATCATTTGTGCTAAAACAAGCTCCAACAGATTTGATGCAGATTTAGCGTAGGAGTTCGTTGAGGAATTACGATTTTTTCTAACTTGGTTCTGCGGTATTCAATTTTTTTCATACATGCTCGTGCCACCCTACTGTATATCTCGACCACAGTCATACAGAAAAATGTGGCAACCTTTGTAATTTTTCATCATGTTGAAATTTTTGACAGTTACGGCAACGCTTTTTCGCACAGGAACTTCGTTCGTATCGTTCGTGTGCGGATACGAACGTAAACAAGAATACCATTTTCGAACTCGTTCGAAAGTATTCATTCGTACGAATGACGGATACGGAAGTAAACAAGAATGATGTCCCGATTAGTTATCCATATACGAATTCACCGTGGAAATGTGAACTCAGTGTTGCACTTATTGAACAGCCACCTCTCGATTTTCCGAAGTTTAACGTGCCCCCAGTTTCGTTAACATATGACAAGAGCATACCGCCATCACGCAACGTTTATACTCACATTCCTCCAGCATTCAAAGACATTACCAAGCATAAGCTAGATGAATTACATTAGGCGGGCATTAATAAGAAAGTAACAGAGAATATGGATAGATCATTTTGCTCGACGATATTAGTAGTCCCCAAAGGAAAAAAAAGATGGGTGGGTAATGTCGGAGACATAACTGGAGTGAAGTAGAATACACTTTAGGATGTTAATGCGAATGCTACAATTTTGACTATATTCTGATAGGTTATATTAAAACCAGCCATTTCGTTATTTCTAATGGAAATACCGAAATATCGGTACACGTACATCAAAACCTAAAATATTCCAACATATTTATCCTCATATGGTAACCCTGCAAAGAGCATTAAATGAGAGTGAATCAATTCATTTGGCAACAGTAGAGAATCGTATATACTTGTACCGTTATTTCGCTAATTCCATTAGAAATACCTTATTTTAAAAAAACCTTTCAGAAATTAGTAAAAACTGCAGCAATCGTATTAACAACTTAAAACGTATGCTACTTCATTTCGGTAATGTCGTTGACATTACCTACCCATCTTTCTAATCTAAAACAGAACAATTGTTTTGAAAACCTAATAGTTGCATAACCTAAGACGATTTAAAGCTACACTTTTGCGAAATCTCAACAGAAAACAAAATTACGTGTTAGTCCAATGAGCTTTCTGTCCCGTTGTTGTTGTGAATCTTTAAAATTTTGAACATTTTTCAAAGCGTTATGATTGCGATTACAGGGGGAAATGTTGGTTGAATTATATTTATTAAATTCTCCCAATTAATGTTCTATAGCTGAACTATGATTCACGGGGAGTGAGTGGACCCGGCGATTATTCGCCCCGTCGCTAGGGAGGTTCCAACAAAAGAGCCTTGCTCACCTCCCTGGCTAATTGCAAAGGACCGCTGCCGGAGCAGCCAACGATACCAGCAGGAGAACTCGGCCGTTGGAGTTCCGGCCGGTCGGGAAAAACCGTCGCCTTCCCGCCGTCATCAGCAGCAGACCGTAAGGAACGACCAGCAGAGGAGAGTTTCGGGAGAATAAACGGTAAAGTTAGAATTTATTTGTTTTTTCCTCTTTTTTGTTTGTTATTGTACGAAAATCCGAAATTCCGGTAGGAGCACCTAGGCCGCCCTGAAAAGAAGGGTACGCCGGGCAAACAAGAACCCGAGTAGTGGGCAAACCCCTACTTACAAAATAAAGTAATAAGGGAGATCGTAACCGCTTTTCCGACGTGTTATTTTATTTTAGCAAAATTTTGTTCTAACGCTATATTCACGATGCTACTCTAATCTTAATCCGTGCTTCATGGCCGGAGACACTCTTGCTGACATATAGTGACAGATATTAGCACGGCTTACTCAATTAACCTACCTTCAGTTTACGGGGCACTCTATAGCCGTTCCAGTTACAGCTCCACAGGGATGTGGTGAACACCAGTTGAACTTCAAAATAATGGGATTCTTTCCCGCTCCAGTCTCGTTTCAATTTCAATTTGCTCAACGTATATTATTGTACACAAAAAATGCACAAAAATAATTCTGTTACAATTCGATCCCAAGTCCTTTAGATCACATGTTTCGGATGATATCATCTGGACTATAATTCCGCTTTACACCAACGGTATAACTAGTGACCACAACAAATACGTCAAGGTTCACTTGATTGAAGGTTCAGCACGCCGGGTAGCCAGAGACAGTACTATTTTCATAACTTTCAAGTCAACGAAACTTTAATTTTGCAATAACTCATAAACCAGTTGTCGTAGCTATGAACTGTCTTTAGAAGCAGTTGTTCTACTTGACTGAATCTTTGGAATGTAGCATACAATATATTTTTCAGGGGCACATATTTATGAATTTAATGAAAATGTATTATTTTCTCATAGTAAACTCCATACAAACTTAGAATCATTTGTGCTAAAACAAGCTCCAACAGATTTGATGCAGATTTAGCGTAGGAGTTCGTTGAGGAATTACGATTTTTTCTAACTTGGTTCTGCGGTATTCAATTTTTTTCATACATGCTCGTGCCACCCTACTGTATATCTCGACCACAGTCATACAGAAAAATGTGGCAACCTTTGTAATTTTTCATCATGTTGAAATTTTTGACAGTTACGGCAACGCTTTTTCGCACAGGAACTTCGTTCGTATCGTTCGTGTGCGGATACGAACGTAAACAAGAATACCATTTTCGAACTCGTTCGAAAGTATTCATTCGTACGAATGACGGATACGGAAGTAAACAAGAATGATGTCCCGATTAGTTATCCATATACGAATTCACCGTGGAAATGTGAACTCAGTGTTGCACTTATTGAACAGCCACCTCTCGATTTTCCGAAGTTTAACGTGCCCCCAGTTTCGTTAACATATGACAAGAGCATACCGCCATCACGCAACGTTTATACTCACATTCCTCCAGCATTCAAAGACATTACCAAGCATAAGCTAGATGAATTACATTAGGCGGGCATTAATAAGAAAGTAACAGAGAATATGGATAGATCATTTTGCTCGACGATATTAGTAGTCCCCAAAGGAAAAAAAAGATGGGTGGGTAATGTCGGAGACATAACTGGAGTGAAGTAGAATACACTTTAGGATGTTAATGCGAATGCTACAATTTTGACTATATTCTGATAGGTTATATTAAAACCAGCCATTTCGTTATTTCTAATGGAAATACCGAAATATCGGTACACGTACATCAAAACCTAAAATATTCCAACATATTTATCCTCATATGGTAACCCTGCAAAGAGCATTAAATGAGAGTGAATCAATTCATTTGGCAACAGTAGAGAATCGTATATACTTGTACCGTTATTTCGCTAATTCCATTAGAAATACCTTATTTTAAAAAAACCTTTCAGAAATTAGTAAAAACTGCAGCAATCGTATTAACAACTTAAAACGTATGCTACTTCATTTCGGTAATGTCGTTGACATTACCTACCCATCTTTCTAATCTAAAACAGAACAATTGTTTTGAAAACCTAATAGTTGCATAACCTAAGACGATTTAAAGCTACACTTTTGCGAAATCTCAACAGAAAACAAAATTACGTGTTAGTCCAATGAGCTTTCTGTCCCGTTGTTGTTGTGAATCTTTAAAATTTTGAACATTTTTCAAAGCGTTATGATTGCGATTACAGGGGGAAATGTTGGTTGAATTATATTTATTAAATTCTCCCAATTAATGTTCTATAGCTGAACTATGATCATATTTCCTTAGGAGGCGCGTTTTACCCCATATTTTCATAAATAATAATATGCTCGAACCTTAACCAAGCAGGTATCTTAGAGTGGAGTTTTCACAATAATGGAGCTTTTCATTTGTGTAGCCGCGATATTCGCAAACAAAATAAGTAAAAAGCACATTGCGTCATTTAGCCACACACAAAATAAGCCGGCCTAATGTGGATATAATTATCTGTTTTCCGGACCGTTATTTAGCTGAGTTTAAAACATGATGATACGTAAAACTGTTTCTCAGTTTGCTCCGAGGACCAAGTACTATAAATTTCCCCTGGTAGAGCAAAAATAACTATAAACTCGTAAATAAACTTTCCGAAGTAACTCGTATCAAATCATGAACAGAAAATCATATTATCAGTATCCAATAAGCCAACACCATCTCCTTTACACAACGAAACAACCAGTACGCATTACGGCTTGCCGGAGGAAACAAACACACAGATAAATTCACCACGGTGCACACTGGAACGCGCGTCGGGGTGAATTTATCTGTACAAGCACCTGACGCCACATATAATTTAAGGAACAAGAGAGCGCGGTTCTCGCACCAAATCACCCCATCGTCAATCCATTTATTCAGCTCCTTAAAAAATCTAAGTGTTGTGTGCAAGACACGACTACGATGACATTAAAAATGCAGCCAGTTTTATGAGCAAGCAATATTATCCGTGGCCAAATTAAAACCCGTTAATTCCATCGATTGTTTCAGAACCACACACAGGCATGCTATTCTTCACTAGAGATAATAGTTGAATTTTTAAATTAAAATCGATAACCTATAGTGTGATAAATTCAAGTTCTAAAAAAGTTTTATTCAAATCCATGAAATGGGAACATAAATTAATGATGCTCACAAACAAAATCTTACATCTATCTTTAAATACCTGCTATCAAATCATATGTTTGCAAGCACGAAAGAAAAATAACTGGTCATAAATCAAATTATTCGTAAACGAAGAAAGTATAACATATGCATCTTTACATATTCGGTGGTTTAATTAACACTAACTCTGAAATGTTTTATATTTGGGGTCCTAAAAAGAACGATTTTAAGGGAATCATTCAAATTAACTGTTTTGTATGTGGGGTCCTGAAAAGGACCAATGGTGGGTGGAATCCTGAAAAGGACTATTTGTGTGATACACAAACACGCGTGCTATGGAATGAAAAATACTAAACTAACTCAGGGCTTTTGGTTTAACAAAAATAACATGCAGAATGGAATAATTAGTCAGCTGCAAAAAAGGTTTGCCATCTCTTCCAGCCGCACGTTACTTACATCAGATAAATATTTCGAAATGAAAAGAAACAACCTTTCTCTTCAGCATCTAATATGAAATATTGATAACTTGAAACGTGACATCGGCTTTTATCACTTTCCCACTGATGATGGAAGGACTGCCTTCATGCAGAATAACGAAAAAATATTTGCGGATTCTTTTTGGTACGGCTTTCGCTAGCTGGCTGTGTTGCCACATCCTCCAATTTTCTGAAACATTGCAGAATTTTGGATTATGTTTCCGAAAAACTATTTTTAATAAATCACAGGATCAACCTGGAAATGTACTTTAAGTAGCTGCACACTTTGGTATTGTTTCGGAAGGATAAATTTAAACAAATAACATATTGTTGCAAATTTCAGATTGTTAATATACGCGCAAGCAACAAATAACGAATTTAAACTGCGCAATTGGATTATCACTATCAATGATTGGAAAAATTCCAATTTGTTCTTTATTGTTTGTTATTGTTATAGCCCTTAAAAGGGCTTTTAATTTAACAATAATAACATGCAGAATGGAACAATTAGTCAGCTTCAACTGAGGTTTGCCAACTCTTCCAGCCGCGCGCTAGTTACACGGATCACCCCCAGCAGTGATCAAATGCAGCACTCATCGCAGCTAGGGACGTTTCTATATTTTCAATACTAGTACGGAATCAATACTTCTGTTTTCGATACTCGATGTTTTGGTGTCGATACTTCAAGCACGATACTTTACTGATATCGATACAATCTTTACGATATCGAAAAGAATCGAAGGAACCAGTAGTTGGAAGTATTCGATTCGGAATTCTGAACGATTTCCGAGTGAAATGTAATTACCTATTCAGGCTGAACCGTTGCGGAATCGGTTGTTGTATTTGAGTTGCTAAATAACTGGAGCACCGATCGCATTTGTTAAAAAAAATCGATTCCGAACATTGCCCATTATTTGACAGTATTGTCTATCTTTTCTGACATTCAACGTCTGACAGAATCGTCGACGGATCAGACCAATAAAAGATATGTGTCGAAAGAATTTTTCTATTTGCAGGAGCAGAGCAAAACGTTGACTGGCAAAACCCACTGCTGAATTGCCAAACAACGGTTTGTAGATTACCTAATTCAGGAAAAGCTACTGTAAAAATTTGGAATCGAATGATGATACTTTCAAGTATCGATACTACGACTACGATTATACCGAAAGTATCAGTACCTGTATTCGATACCAGTATCGATTCTAAGTATCGATGTATTTTAATATCGAAACGTCCCTAATCGCAGCGCACTGTCAACATGCATGATTGCTACTACTGTTCTTTACGGCCCGATGTCTGAGGGGAGAATGAAGCCGCTCGCTCGAGCCGAGGAATGATATTCTTTAAATAGTCGATGATGACGCCATTCATAGAAGAGTAGCGTGCTGGGTGCTCAAATCTGTCGTACGAGACGCTACAGGCACGATGTTACTTGTCTGGCAAAAGAGCAACAACTGATTCAAACAGGCACGCACGCGGCACATTTATTTATAACTTTCGTGTTCGTTTGAATTACCAACCTGCTCCCTATGGACGGCTCTGCCGGGGATAGATTGACTGATGTATGGGAGTTTTCACGTTTTCGAGATCTGTTCATTTTTGCTTGTCGATAGTGTGATATTGAAATACAAAAATTGTCACGTCATTTCATGATTAGAATCATCAGCGTCTGGCGGCAATCATGGTATCTATTACCTACCATAGAAGAATGTGCTGACATGAAACGCAGCAGCTGCTACGCTTACAACGTCAGAACACAAACTAACGAATTTTTCTTGTGTTCTCTTTTTATACCCGTCACAGTTCTTTCGATGAAAAAGAGGCAGTCCCAGCAACGCTTGCTTTTTGAGCGAATTGTACCAACCAATCATGAATCAGATAATTACTACTTTCATAAAATCCATTATTTCCGCTATTTTTAGTAATTGTACATACTACCGAATTGGATACAAAATTGTTGTACATATTTCCAATCAGATAGCGTAATAATATTATTTTTTCATTCAGTACAAAGGCAGATATTCACGTTTAAAAAATCGGGTAAAATTCTGGCAGAAATTTTTGAAACGGGACCCCTATATTGAAACGTTAGAAGTATTCTACTTCAAAAAATTATATTTGCGAAACTTATCCATATATATTTCGATAACAATCAACTAAAAACTAAATAAATTAAAACAATTCTTATATTTTACCAAAGTTGGTTTTATGAAACTTATTTGTAGCAGAATTAAAAATATTTTTTCTCAGTGTATATTCTTATTTGACAGTTTGCGCTCGACCAGCCAGTCGAAATCTAGTACCGCAATCTAATGCTGATTTCGTTTTTAGAGCCGAGTCGCTCTAGGTTCGCTCTGAGCTGTCACTTTTGTATGAATTTTGTAAATATTAGAGCGAACCTAGGGCGACTCTGATCTAAAACCGAAATCAGCATAACAAGCTCGAACGCTTGGTCGAATGCGATACGTAATGCCGCAATTGAGTCGAAACGATTTCAAAACGTTTCGAATCGAGTCACTCGAATCGAGATGCGGAATGCCACCCCAGTTTGTGTTGAAACGTGCTACTAGCAGAAGCCATCATTTTCATTTCTGATGGATGTAAGATAGCATACATACACGAAAAAAAATCAATTTCAAATCATCTGAAGCTCGTTCCTGATTGGTTCCCGCTAATTTCATGAACCCAGCCGCCAATCTAGTCAGAAAGAATTGTCATTTCAGTCGGTTTCAGCAAGTCCACTTGTCAGATGTCAACACTGGGAGAGAAGGTGATTATTATGGTTCATCTCCGTGGATTAATTTGTGCAGTTCCGTGTTAGAAAGCAGGAACAATTGGAACAAAAATCTCCCACCCGGAGAATATTTTCTTCTGCAAACAAATTAGCCCTTTCAGCGCTATCATTCCCTTAGAAAGAATTAAATTTGAAAATCTTCTTTCGCCATCAATCAACTATTAATGTGATTACGACTAACGTTTCAAAATAGAAGCCCAAAAAACCGAAGATCGCGTTTTGAAAGTTTGTAACTTTCATTGTACTTAACGAAAATACACAATGTTTAAACCAATCAGTCAGAAAAATAATCAGGAATCTTGTATAAGATTTGTACTTATGTATAACTTGCATGAATAAAGAAAAAAATAAAGGGTTGTGTACAAGACACGGCCACAATAACATTAAAAATGCGATTATTTTTGCGAGCCAGCCATATTATTCCTTGATACATCCTGTAATGCCATCGACTTATTTAGGACTACACACAAAAGGTAACAAATCGTATCCTCCACGGAATCTACTACACAATTGTTTGGATTATTTTCCAACAAATCGCGCAAAAATCTGTTTGTTCCGTACAGCACCGTGCAAATAATTGACGTTGGAAAACAAATCGGCAACTTCAGTTGCCAAAGAAACGGTCGAAGCATTTTTCCGTCAATGTCACTTTTCTTATTCAAATTTTTGTAGGTATTTTCTTGCTTCCGTCCAATTGGTCAGTTTATTTGTTTTATCGCACATTTTTCGGATATAATTATAGAAAATAACTAACACGATAAGAGGGAAGTTATTTTCCAAAGCACGAAATGGAAATTTCATTTCTAATTATTCTGTGAGCGATTTTGTGGTCCTAATAAGGACCGTTTGTTGTGAATATTATATCGCCGTTTCCTTGCAAAAACAATGCGACTGTACACGTCTAGCGATGGAGGCAATTTTTTGATCGCCTTTGTTAGCTCCTGCTAACGGGGAGTATTCCTTCCAGGAGCTAACGAAGCGGGTCGCCGGCGACAAGCGAACTGATTTCAACGATAATCAAATGCAAACTGAAAACATTTTCCTATAGACGAATTACCTATCTCAGATGTGGTTCATTGTCAAAAAGGCGGCGCTAACAAGTAAACCACCAATCAAAGCACGGCTAATTAATGCTGGACTAATAAAATCTACTTGTGAAGAATTCAAGAAAACTTATTGAAAAGGTCCTATGTGCAAATAACACGGTCGCACCTGCGTTTGCTGCTTAACTCTTTGCATAATATGCTAGTCGAAATGATGTTCTTCCAATATGTACTGGAACATTATTGGAAAGATTAACGGTAAAGCCGTGATAATCGAAAGAGAAAGTAAACAAAGAGAGGCTCTCTTTTGCACATAGGTCCATTTCAAAAAGTAGGCAAGAATTATTAGTGTAAATTTTCAGTTAATGCTATTTTTCATGCTTCTAGCCTGAACAGCGCTCACCTATTCAAATTGTGATAATAATTAACGGATTTTTCTCATCGGCAAACATATTATTGATTACACTTTTCAGTTCCAATAAAAAAGACGAGCATGTAATGTCTGACAACCGAAGTGATATGGTCCTTCAATTAAAAATTCTTGCAATATAATTTATTGCTCCTGAAAAGGACCACTGGTTTGTTTTATCGTGGGAGGAAAATACCGTTCACTTCCTATAGCGGCGAATTTCTCACAGGGTGACAGTTCCTGTTCCGTAGCATTTGGCTCCTCCACGTCACCAGCGGTTGAGGTACTTTCGCGGATGGTTCTGTTTGGTACGGGCTATGACGCGGAAATTACTGCTATTCTGGTGTACAACGAATGATGAGAAAACCGACCGACCAATATTTACGCGCGAATCGCACTACTATTACTCTCTTGCTCGCTCGTTTTCGTGCCATGCACTTTTTCATTCCTTTCTGCTACTAATACTAGCATAACCTAAACGAATACGCGTCTTTCCCCCACCATCCATTTAGTGGGCAATGTTGCCAAACGCATTTTCAGCTTTTCATCAATAAAATTTCAACAATATTTTCAAAGAATGTTGCAGAATCGAAAAGAAGAAATATAGTTGACGATGGAAAACAATTCCCAATTTTAATTTTTTTAATTTCTTAACCATTATTATCATGACGACAGCTTTTTCGATGTCTAGAAGAGCAACTCCAGTGGAATAGCCCTCTGAGATATTTGCCTTTATCATGTTAGTTACTCTCACAAGTTGATGAGTAGTTGAATAATGTCCAATACGAAATTCAAACTGCTCAGGAAGAAAAATAGAATTCTCATTGATATGTGACATCATTCTAGTTAGGATGATTTTTTCAAATAATTTACTAATAGAAGAGAGTAAACTAATTGGTCGATAGCTAGATGCTTCTGCTGGGTTTTTATCTGGCTTCAAAATAGGAATAATCTTGGCATTTTTCCATCTTTCAGGGAAGTATGCTAATTCAAAACATTTGTTGAATATTTTGACCAAGTATCTCATGGTGATTTCGGGAAGGTTTTTAAGAAGAATGTTGAAAATTCCATCATAACCTGGAGCTTTCATATTTTTTAACTTTTTCATGATGGATTTGATCTCATCATAGTTTGTTTCAACAATATCGTCTAGAGACAATACTTGATTTGAAACGTTTTCATATTTTTGCAAGACTTCGGTTTCAATAGGACTCACAACGTTAAGATTAAAATTATGGACGCTTTCAAACTGCTGAGCAAGTTTTTGAGGTTTTTCTTCGTTTGTAGGAAGTATGTGGGTATCTTCCTTCAAAGCTGGAATTGGTTTCTGAGGTTTCTTAAGAACCTTAGAAAGTTTCCAGAAAGGTTTAGAATTTGGCTTGATTTGTTCAACCTCTTTCGCGAAATTTTCATTTCTTAAGAGTGTGAATCTATGCTTAATTTCCTTTTGTAGATCCTGATAGATACATTTCATAGCAGGATCACGAGAACGTTGATATTGACGTCTTCGAACATTCTTCAAGCGAATCAGAAGTTGAAGATCGTCGTCAGTAATAGGAGTATTAAATTTTTTCTGTGTTGTTGGTATTGATAAATTTCTAGCATCAACTATAGATATACTTAAATTTTGTAATGCCGTATCAATGTCAGCTTTATTTTGTAAATCAAGGTCATGATTAAAATTATTATCAATATAAGTTTTGTACCTTTCCCGATCTGCTTTGTGATAATTGAACATTGAGCTAATGGGATTGGAAACAGCTTCTTGAGAAAGTGAAAAAGTTACTGGAAGATGATCAGAATCAAAGTCAGCATATGTAATCAATTCGCTAAAAAGGTGACTTTGATCTGTCAAAAACAAATCAATTGTTGATGGATTCCTTACAGACGAATAGCACGTAAGACCATTCGGGAACAACATTGAATAATAACCAGCAGAGCAAACATTAAAAAGTAGGTTACCGTTGGAATTGCTTTGAGCATTATTCCAGGCTCGGTGTTTGGCATTAAATTCACCGATTATGAAGAATTTCGACCGATTTCTTGTAAGTTTTTGTAAGTCTCCTTTCAAGAAATTAATTTGATCGCAAGTGCACTGAAAAGGCAAATAGGCTGCAGCAATAAAAATGATACCAAGATCAGTTTCAACTTCGATACCCAAACTCTCGATCACCTTGGTGTCAAGAGACGGCGTAACGGAATGTTTGATCCTGCGATTAACCGCTATAGCGATTTCTCCGCCGAATCCAAAAATTCGATCAAATCGATGAATAACATAATTAGAGTTACTCTTCAATTTGATATTTGGTTTTAAAAAAGTTTCGGTCACAACGGCTATATGCACATTATGTATACTCAAGAAGTTGAAAAAATCGTCTTCGCACGTTTTTAATGAACGAGCATTCCAATTTAATAAATTTAAATTATTATTTAAAGTCATTGTTAAACTTTAATTTCATTACAATTTTGTTAACAAATTCCCAACCCGCTTGAAAAGCTTCAAACATGGAGGTAGAATTTAACATGGCAATCATCATAGGTAACATTGAGTCCTGAAGGTATTTTAATTTTTCTTCCGTTACGCTACCTAGATCCATTGGACTAAAGGAAGCGTTGGGTGCAAACGGGCTTGTAGGCGTGGTAACAGTAGCCGTTATTTTGGCCTTGTTACCTGCCACTGAAGCATAAGATGACACACCATTGTAGGGTGGTGTGACGGAGGTAGAAGAAGTTGTTAATCTATTTTGAATCGGACTTACACGTTTGGACGTGTTTTCTTGAAGTGTACCTGAAGAAGTAGGTACATTTTTTATTTGTTGTTTTTGTTGTCTAGAACGAGAATTTATAATTTTTTCTCGAACTGGACAACCCCAGAAATTCGATTACAATTAGCGCATTTGAAACTTTTTGTGGTTTTTTTCACCAGACAAGTATCTTCAGTGTGCGATTTATCACCACAGATCATACATTTGGAATCCAAATGACAATTTTTTGTGCCGTGCCCAAAACCTTGGCATCTACGACACTGGGTCAGATTTTGAATTCTGCCCCCATGTCGTCTATAATGTTCCCACTTTACTCGCACGTGGAACATAAAACGTGCTTTTTCAAATACTTTCAAATTATTAACCTCATAACGGTTAAAATGAATTAAATAAAGCTCCTGGATAATTCCAGAGCGTACTGGTGTGTTATCGCCGCTAGCCTTTCTCTTCATAAGAATAACTTGTGAAGGAGAAAAGCCAAGTAAATTTTTCAATTCGTTGGATATTTCATCCAAACTTTGGCCTTGTGGTAGCCCTTTCAAGACAGCCTTGAATGGTCTATCTGTCTTGAAATCATATGAATAAAATTTATATAACTTCTCCGTAAGATACTGGAGTAGTCGTTTGTGGCCAATCAATTCCTCCGCTGTAACTCGACATTCTCCTCTTCGGCCAATCTGAAAAGAGGCTTTCGCGTCCGCAAGGAACGTCGAAAGCTCAGTTCGAAAGGCTTTGAAGTCGGAGATCATCACTGTTATAGGCGGAGGTGATTGCGTTTTCTTCTCATTGGCAGTATGTGAAAATTAGAAATTTCATCAGCTTCTAATTTGGATAAAACATCGAATGAGTTGCTGCAGTCAATTGAATTTTAGGGTGGAGAAGATACCCTTTTCCGTTTAGCTTTAATTTTTGGCACGCGGCCTTTCTGGGAGGACCCAGGCATGTTGGAAGCTTTAGGCTGAATTGTTCTTAAAAAATGTTTTAGTCTTGAAAAAGACTGATTGAGTACAAAAGGTAGGTAGTCTTGAGAAAGACTAATTGTCGAAAAATATAGGTAGTCTTGAGAAAGACTGATCGAGCGAAAATATAGGTAGCCTTGAGAAAGACTGTTGCTGTTGAAAAACTCAAGGTAAACCAGGAGCTATCAAGATTTGTGACCGGTTCGAACGAAGGTTCAATGACGAAGAGCTACATGCAATAAGATTGGCTGTTGAAACCGGAGTTTGGCAGAACGGTTTCCGTAAATTCGAATGTCATGCTAAGGAACTTCAGCATTGCGGCAACGAGCGATTACTTCTGCTCAACAAGGCCATGTTGGAGCAGCCTCTACGAAACGAATTCAGCGTGAACATTTTTGGTGGTCAGAAATGTCGAAAGCGATAGAATTTTACATACAAAGCTGTGAAACTTGTCTACGAATGTCCAAGAAAAATCCACCAATTCCATTATGTAGCAGAGAATTGCCACGAGGACCATGGGAGATTTTACAAATCGACTTTTTCACGGATAAGGAGTTTTGTTATAGAGAATTTCTTGTAACAGTCGATACCTATTCCAGATACTCAAACCACAGACTAACAGACATAACACTATGAGGGAATTCCCACAAAAAACATCGATCCGGCAATTTTCCCAGAACACTAGCTCCACCTTTTATTCACAGTCCCAAACACTCATTTGCTGGTTACCCCTCTGGTTTGGGAACAATTTTTCACTAGTTGTCTATTCCCCATATGCTTGTTCATATGTCAGTGGCGCCATAATTTCAAATGTGGCCACAGTCCCAACTACAAACATATTTAAAATGACCGTTAAAGCGGGCGAATCATCGTTTTCGAGTGTTATGTCTGTTAGTCGGTGCTTAAACGTTATCGAAAAGAAGTGCATGGATGCTGATACTACGAATGATTAACAAAGTTTTTGCAATATGGGGTTATCCTCTTACTATACATCAATTCCTCTAATCCCGCAGTCCAATGGGGATGTAGAGCGTCAGAACGAAGGAATAAAAAAGCACTAGCGGCTTCCAAATTAGACAACATTAATTGGAGGATGGCATTATAAAAACATATTCACGTGCTTTCGGCAGCGATACTGCTAGTCAAGTGAACAGACCCAAGAGACAACTAAGGGACCGTACACTAATTACGTAAGGCATTTTTAGAACATTCCAACCTCCCCTCCCCCCAGATAAGAATTCGTAAGATTTTGACGAACTCCCCCTCCCCCCTACATAAGATCTTATCATGATTTTCGTAATTAAAAATCATATTGTTAATTCATTAAATAAGAAAAAACGATACTTATAGAATTATTTCAAGAAAATTCATGACAAAATTTAACTGCATTCATCTGTAGTAATTTTATTTGCATCCTAGTAGAATAACTATTGGAGGATATTTATTAAAGCCAATTTGGTCCATATAATCTGCTTCGCTATATTCCACTTCCTTTGAATCTATTTTCTTCCCAAGCAACACTTGCAACATGTAATGGCCGCGGTTTGTTGCCTAACCATAAACTTTTGCTGGTGCGCTTTTTTAGTTGCTAAATCAGTTGAATAATGATTTATGTACGCCTTCTTTCAACGAATTTTGTTGTAGAAACTGCTAGTCAACAAGCGGTGCTGCTTGGGTTGTGATGCAGAGCTCAAAAGAATTTATAACCTGCTCTGGCTTGAATTTATTCTGAGCTCCAACTGTGACGATTATCGTACGCATAGCTCCGACATCTTCGAATTTTCTTGAAGTAAAATACAGTTCACGCTCTGGAAATATTCGGCCCACAAGATCTGTCACAATCGCATGACAGAACATTTTCCGAATACCTTGATGTAACTGCTCTAATACCATCGACAATTAAGACGCTCCTCACGATGGCAACAATAAACAAAATTACATAATTAATTTAACAATCATATCCTGCAGTTGCAAAACACTTCAATTCCAGGTCCACTCTTCCTTGGCCATGATGTACAATATTTGCTAATTTTGTTTGATATAGAAAATGTTCATGGCACAAATAATAAATAATTCTTGTGTGAAGAATATTTTTCTTATTGATTTCATTTTCATACTTTTTTATGATATTACGTAAGAAAGAACAAACTCTCCCTCCCCCTCAGATAAGAATTGGTAAGATATTTTGAAACTCCCCCTCCCCCCATATGCCCTTACGTAATTAGTGTATGGCCCCTAAAGATTCCGAAAAATTTTGATAACATGCATTTCTATAGTATTTTTGTATAGAGTAGGGGTGGAATGAGATGTAGATGTAGATATATAATAAATTAGCAATTAAAGAATAAATGTCATACCTAATCGTATAAAAACATTATCTGTGAACAAAAAAAGAAATTCCCCCCATATACATAATCACAAGTATAACAAAAGAGAGAGAAGAGAGAGAGAGAGAGAGATAGAGAGAGAGAAGTTGCATTACTCTTCGCTTTGCTTCCATCTCTGGACGAGAACTTTATCTTTAGGGCCCCTTACACGAGGCGCTAGTAATGTCATTACTGAGCAGTAATGTCACTTTTAATGATCGTGTAAGGTGAGTAATGACGGAATTCCCATACAATTCTAGTAATGACACTACTTAGTAATGACACTTTTATTGCGCGTGTAAGGGTCCCTTTTCTGCCACAAGAAGAATAAAACAATCTTTTGCTACCTGTTAGAATAATAAGAATAATATAAATAGCGCATCATCGACTAGAAGCTCATTCTTGCGGATACTTTCTAAAGCGACAGATGGGATCCAAAATGGAAAGGACACTGCGAGCAAGCAGCCTGGGCGAATGCAGTCAGCCACGGACGGCAATCAGGACACTGTGAGCGAGCAGCCTGGGCAGATGCATTCAGCCACGGGCGGCAGTTAGGGCACTGCGCGCAAGCAGCCTGCGCGGATAGTGCCACTCAAGATTTACTCTCGGGGCGCAACGAACAAGCTACTCCGGGGAAGTCGGTCAGCTACTGAGGGCTGTCAGGACAATACGTGCAAGCAGCCTGAGTGGATACGCCCAGCAACAGAGGGCAGTCAGATGCGGTCATCCCTAGAGGACTCTCGAGGCACTGCGAGCAAGCAGCGTCCACGGGCGGCGCTCGGGATGTGACAAACCAGTTACCGAAACGGTTGCACTTGGAATCGAATTCTCAGCTCGACCTGAGTGTTTTGGATGACACACAGGGGCAGTCAAGTTTGGTTCACTACAGTAAGGGGCGTTCATGAACGGTGTGTAACAACAGAGGTATATTCGGCCCCTCGTAATAACAAGTGTCGGACTATTAATCTTTCCCTTTCCTGCTGCGATCTATGTTCGGGCATAGCCGGCGTCTATATTGATCAATAAACAACTTGGGATTAGCAAAAGTTGTACATAGAAGATTAATTTGTTATCCCGACATAATTCATTGATTCTATGCGCAATTTCAGCTATTCCAGAATTCAGATTAATAACGTAATGCAAATTGGGGGTGGTCGCACAAGGATTTTTAGGCAACAACAAAAAATAAGCTTTTTACGGTTAGGGAAAACCGAGAATATTTGAAACAGAGGAAAGTTGAAATAGTGCCCATTACTAGCGAAACAATAGCGTTTGGGATTCATCAATAATGCTTTGTTGTATTTATATTGTGCCCACAAATTCTCCAATACACACCAACGATGTGAAATGAGTGGTATATTGCAATATAGGGTTGCTGTGCCCCAATTGAGCGACCGAAAATAAAAGGATAGCAAGGATAGAATATGCTTCGTAAAACACGTTCCAAATTCATTAGAATATAAAAATCGGAAATAAACTTCAAGCGTAAAAATTCTTCAGAATAAGAATCGCTTAAAAATGCTCACCCGCGAAACTCGGTAAGAATGCCTCCAGTATAAAAACCGGTTAAAAATAAATAAATCTTACGCAGGAGCATCTGTATATCGTGATTTTCATGATTAAAAGTCGGCTAACAAAAGCTTCTTTGTAAGAATCGGAGATATTTTCTTCCGGTTTTTATACTGAAGGTTTTTTTATCCGACTCTTGCAGAGGAAAGTCCCAGTCCGATTTTTATGCTTATGGGTTTTCCAAGCCAGTTTTTTAATAGATCTGCTTCTTAAGAACGATGCAATGATGTTGATACCTATTCAAGCGCAATTCAATCAGTGTAAGCCAAGTTATCAGCGAAATAGTGTAGCACTGTGACTAATAAGATGAATAAGGGCTCGTCTACCGTATTTATTATAAATTGTGGATCAAACTCTACTTTTCGACCAAGGAGAGTTGAAACACCTTGTTTCAAGTCTCCTCGATGATTAACTTCTAGTCTTATGTAACATTAACGTTACTGAGCTAATAGTAATTACAAAGATTCTTCTTTCCTGAATTAGGAACAGTGATCAACATACTCAGTTTATTAGTTCTAGGTCATTTATAGCCACGGAATGTGCATTAGTTCTACAAGTTCTTTACTCCTTTCAGCTTCTGAAGCTTTGAGCAAATCACTGGTCATATCAACTATTTTAATCAATGTAGAATATCCTAGTGGAAGTGATTGAAAAATAATACATAACCAAATAAATGAAAAATTGGCATCAAATTTCTTGTTTCTACAATTATACTTAACTAATGGTTAGGTGAAGTATCTTACTATTATTACTGTTAGAATCAGTACAGAAATTCTTGCATTTGTGGCTAAAATCTAACAATAATTTTCAAAAAAAAGTGTTAATTTAAACCTAGATCTACACTGTGAAAAATAATGATAAGAATGCATGTCGTTTTAAAGAATTATCTTAGTGTGAATGAATAAAAATGACGCAATTGTACCATTTGGTGCCATAGGAAACATTTTGATTACAATTAAAATAATTGGTTACTTGGTTACTGCTGTTCCCACTTACCTCGGTAGGAGGAGAGTTGAAACAAAAGAACATTGTTTCAAAAATCAATATATTGATGCTGTGTTATTGATTTGTACTATTTATTTTGACGTAATTTGATAAAGCATAAACAGAAGTATGAAATTTAAAAACGAGCAATCATCGAATGACAGTTTTTGTTAATTTATCTAATACAAACAAAAAAACTGTTTCAACCCCCTCGGTCAACCCTCCTTTCTTACTATTAATTTTGTTTCGTTCTTTCTCATTTGTTTCTTTATATCTTTATTCAACGCATTAGCTCAAATGGTTAGTGCGATAATTGGAGCATTCGATTCGAGTTTTCATTGCGCGCAAACAGAAGTGTTTTATCATTCTCAGGACACTTTTATCATAAAATATGTTCTTGGGAATAGGATACTTATGCCAATTTATGCGTATTTCATCGATTGAAGTCTGCGTAATTAATAGAATAGTGCGGCAACGTCCCTAATGGGGCTAAAACTAAGCTTTTCCCTCTCAACAACTCTATGAAATGTTGAATAACAGAGAATATAAATTTTCACTCAATAAAATAATTAACATAAAAAAACGTCATCAAGATTGCATTAAAAACAGTTTAATTATGTGGGATTTTTTATCATTCATTATCTAGGTATTAATAATTAAATACAATTGATTATAAAATATAGTACAGATTTGCTAATACAATACAGATTGATTCATTCTCCAATTTTCAATTAGAAATGACTGTACTCATAATCCACGGTACGAAAGAAGCCACATTAACATAAACACCAGGTATATTTGTAGTTCCACAACCGATACCCCAGGCTACTAGTCCCACTACAAAGTACCGACCACCTAATGCACAGACAAGTGGTGAGCCACCATCTCCAGTGCATGCGTCCTTTCCAGTTTCACCACCTGCGCACATAAAACTTGTAGAATCCAACTGAAAGGAAGGCCCCAAACGAGTAGTTCTTAAGGCCGCTTCACAATCAATAGTAGATCGAACTGGCACATCAACTTCTTTTTGGATAGCTTGGTAAGCTCCATTTACAAAATCATTTTTGCCCCATCCCGAAATCCAGCAGCGATTACCAACGAAAGAGGTGGCTGGCAAGCAGGCAGTTGTAATGGTTGGCGTCGTACCTAAGTTAACTGCTGATGAAAGTCTCAGCATTGCAATATCGTTTTTCAAGTTTGAAGAAGTATAACTTGGGTGAATGAAAATTTTAACAACGTTAAATTCTTGCGCCGGAATTGGTTCTGAGGCTGCCGAAGCATCCCATTCTCCCATTCGTACTCTCAATGGTCTGGAACCTGATCTGGAAATGAAATTTTCGGATAAAGTCAACACCGTAGAATATATAACTGATAATCTTACAGATATTCACTAACTCGATGAGCAACGGTAATAACGTTCAACGCATCTACTAGTGCTCCTGAACCAACATAGATATCTCCTGGACCAAGAAGAACCGCTTGCCATGGGTACTCGCCGTAGCTTGCTTGTCCTGGCCCAGGTTGTCTAGCAGAGGCAACTGGGGGGAATTGTAGACCACACTGATAACCACCGGGCATACAGCACCGTTCCAATCCGGCCACACACGTGGCAGGTGTCACTATATTTGGTGTTATTACTGATGACGCATTAGTAGAAACCGCCGACTGGAATATGCGAAATAAGATTATCATGAATCATGAAGATATATATTTCAAATTTTCATTAAGTCATATGCCATTTTTAACCTTTTCCGATGCCGCAAACATACGCATTTTTGTGATTTTTTTGTAAGTAAAATGCTAAATAAACATTATCTTATGAACTTTCTGTTTTTCACATATCGCTTTTGGTCTTAAATAAGATTATGGTAATTTCGGGAAAGATGCCGCGTCGGGTGAGATGCAGCACTCTCTATATCTTGCATATAGGGTCACTTTTATACGGTAATATAATATTGTGAGTTGTGTCTTTTGAAGAATTACAACACTGGAGGTGTAAAATAATCCATATTATTAACTCATGAATATTTTATTAATGATTATGTGCGTACAGTTGCATCACGGAGTGCCGAAAATTTTTCAGCAACGTATTAAAATTTCGTTTTTTTTTTAAATTGCTCGATTTTTTTTTGGTAGATCATGTATCGGTTGAATAGCTAGGACTTTTTAGAAGGCACTCTGATCATGGGCACGGTCATCCATAATTTCAGAGGAAAATGTCGTCGTGCGGCATATCCCCATACAAGCCTCATCAAAATTGCGGGTGAGATACCGCACTCGATGGCGGAGGATACGTAGCTAAATTGTATTTTTTCACCTTGGAACGTCATTAAATGATCATTTGCGTCAGATAAAGGTTCTTAGATATATCTTCAAATTAACGGACCTAACACAGCGACATATAGGATTATGAGTCTATTTATCTATATCTTTAAACAGACGATATATATATAGATATATATATATATATATATATATATATATATATATATATATATATATATATATATATATATATATATATATATATATATATATATATATATATATATATATATATATATATATATATATATATATATATATATATATATATATATATATATATATATATATATATATATATATATATATATATATATATATATATATATATATATATATATATATAAAATACTGCCCCCAGTACAGCCACCAGACGCGAGCGGTACAGCTTCTCTTCCCTTATTTTAACCTTTTTAATATTTTTAATCTATTCAATATTTTTAATCACAAACGACGACAATGAATGCGGTTCGTTTACGCCACGACCGGCATTAACGCTTTCGTGAGCGGGCCTCTCCCTTTGACTATGCAGAGAAAAGTGTACAAAGCGAGAGAACAAACTTTACTACGCCACACTCTCACCGAGCAGTCGGAGTACAGTAGCAAAACAAAAATGTATTCTACTGCTGTACGGGAAAATGTACTCGGTTTGGCTACCGTTCTGGCAAGAGCTGTAGTGATGCGTCACTGTAGCGGGCTGTACGGCTTGTGCAAATGTAAATATACCGTAAAATGTAGTTTACCGGTACCTTTGGCATCCCTGGTTGGGAGAAACAACCAAAAACTGTTTTAAGGAACCCCTACCAGCACATAGATATATATATATATATATATATATATATATATATATATATATATATATATATATATATATATATATATATATATATATATATATATATATATATATATATATATATATATATATATATATATATATATATATATATATATATATATATATATATATATATATATATATATATATATATATATATATATATATATATATATATATATATATATATATATATATATATATATATATATATATATATATATATATATATATATATATATATATATATATATATATATATATATCGCTCGTACAAACATATAAATAAATAGTACTCTTAATTAAGTTAGTCCAACTAAACCGTTTCACAAAGTTGCGAAAGAAAAATATTTTTAAAATGTTGAATAAAAAAATGTTTCTAGAAATGGTAGTAGAAAAGTGAAGGTGATAGCCGATTTATAGGTGTAATCAAACTTCATGATACTCAGCTGAAGACACCTAATCACAAAAACATCAACAAGAGCTAAACATATTTTTGCTCATCATTTTTCAGTATGAGACCACGGTGCGGCGTCTCACCCGCACATGCGGCATCTCTCCGGCAATGACCTTTTTTAATGTTCGTGGAAACTTGATGAATTTTTTTTTCATGACAGAAACCATTTCAATTTTTTTTAGAAACTTGTCGCAATTGATAAAAATAATTTCATGAAATTTTGAATGGTTTACTTTAATGCAGGATCGATGTTTGGAAATGTGCGGCATCTCTCCCCAAATTACCCTACACTAGTTTACAAGAAAAAAAAGTTGCGAAAAAATTGTTTTCTAAACTAATTTTGGGTCGCTGAACACGAAAATCATACTCAATTTCTTTTTCAAAGAAGCGTTTCTGCGTTTTTTTTGTTCAAGAAACGTCTTCGCACCTTTTTTTACTTTTGGTCTGATTTTCTATCACAAAAAACTATTTCTCTAAATTTTCATAATCTATTGTGACAGGTAAATTACTCATACGAATTTTATATCTATTGCTGCACCTGATGGAATCAGGGTTTTGTCTTGGTCATCTCTCTTCGCCATAAAGGAAAACTGATTATATGCCTTTGGAAAAACAATTATTTTCAAGGTTTGAAAAACATGTTCAAAATGTACAATGTCACGAAAAGTCATCAAAAAGCATTGTTCAATTGTTTCAATGATTTAACTTCTTCGAATAACTTCTATATCTGTGATCAAACAAACATCGCTACTTTATTTTCTCCTGTTAACAATTTTGGCAGCTTTTTTATATATCCTACTGTCACACAGAAAGTTCTACTGATGCTCAAGAATTACCAGCGGATATCAACAGACGTGGTCCGAATCGTGAAAACAGTTACCGTCCAATCTCGCTTTATTATCAGAACACGCGTGGAATCCGGACTAAGACAAATAAGTTACTATTGAATATTTCTCAGTGCGATTATGACGTTATTGCCTTTACTGAAACTTGGCTGAATAACGACGTTTCAAACTCTGAGCTAGCTCTGAACTATACTATTTACCGTTGTGATAGAAACCCCCAAACCAGCCAGCACAGACGAGGAGGGAGGGGGGTCCTGATAGCAGTAAAAACGGCCTTCAGAGCACTGCTATTTGTATTGCTGACTGTGATCAATTGGAGCAAATTATCGTTCGCATCTCATCACCAAACTTTGATATGGTAGTGTGCTGTATATATCTGCCGCCCAACAGTGAGCCCCTGTTGTATGAGCAACATGCAATATGTGTGAAAAAATTAATTGATCTTGCGGGTGATCGTGGTGTGGTTTTGACTGTTGGGGATTATAATCTCCCTCAATTACGCTGGATGTCGGATGAAAATTTGCTACCGGTAAATGCTTCGTCTGAACAGGAAATATCCCTGGTTGAGTCGGTTATGGCCAACGAAATGTCTCAAAAAAACGATCTCGAAAACGTAAACTGACTTAGCGTTCATTAGTGACACTGATTGCGTTGAATTGTGTGAGCCACCGTTACCATTGCTGAAGATCGACCAACATCACCGGCCTTTTATCTTTCTATTCGAGCTTGACGTTGTTAAGCAAAACGTTCCTGGTATTGTTGTTGATTTCCTTGGCTTTGATTTAGCCCGCTGTGATTCCGAGAGGCTCAACACATTATTCGCCGAAGTTCATTGGGAGGAATTTCTTGTTGGTTGCAGTATTAATGAAGCTGTGACAAATATGTATGACAAAATGAATGCTATATTTCGTGATGTTGTTCCCGTGAAGCGACCTCGTCGTCCGCGTGGTAAAAAGCAGCCTTGGTGGAATAACGAGCTACAGAATCTACGGAACCGTCTTCGCAAGGTTAGGAAACGGTACTTTCGCTGGAGAGATGATCGGCACAAATCTGAGCTGCATGCCATTGAGAGCGAATATAACTCTTTGCTTGCGCATTGCTTTCGTTGCTATATTCATCGCACGGAGGAGAACCTGAAGTAGGACCCCAATTCAATTTGGTCATTTGTAAGAAGCCGTAAGCAGTCGTCCGGAATTCCACAACGTGTTAGTTACAACGCAATTACAGCCGAGTCCCCGATTGAATCGACAAATCTATTCTCATCCTTTTTTCAAAGCGTTTATTTTTTTTACAAGGGAGAAGACTGTTTTCGTACTAACCCAGTACACGTGCTATTGGTAGATGTCCAAGCTACCACACGGGGTGTACTGGGGGCGAGTCGGGATCGAATGGTGACGCTGCCATTAATACCGACTTAACTCCATTGGGCTCCGCCATCGTCCCCCCCAGGAACTACCTCTCGGTATTACTTCTGGGGGGATGGCTGTACTTAATGTACTCATTCACTCTCGCTCACGCGTTCATACGTCCTGTATGAGGCTTACTTGGGTGCTCTTTCTATCGCACCTTGATTCACTCTCTAACACTCCACATGAGGCTGACCTTCGTGCTCACCTTTTTCGTTCCTTGCGAGGCTGACTTGTGTGCTCACCTTACTCATTCCTTGCTAGGCTGACTTTTGTGCACGCCTGGCTGCTAGGCTGACTTGGATGCTCACCCTATCACCTGGTTCACTCTCGATCGTGCCACTCTATTATACCCCTGTCACTCCCCCTGGCATCCCATGTGGGACATTTTTCTTAGGCCCCACTTCTGACATACCATGCGAGGCTGACTTGTGTGCTCACCTTTTTCATTCCTTGCTAGGCTTACTTTTGTGCTAGCCTCTACCATACCATGTGAGGCTGACTTTTGTGCTCACCCTTAACATACCGTGTGAGAATGAGTTGAATGCTCACCCTTTCACTCCGCGGCCACGCCACGAGGCATCGATAGCTAAGTCCCAACATACTACGCTACGACCCTCCCATCTTGGCATGAAGCAGTCCACTTATACGCCTATACACTCGCTCTTCTGCCTTGCTTCAGGGTGGCTGGGTTTACTCCTTACGCGGTTGCCAGTCGCTGCGCCAAACCTGCCTCAGCATGAACAGACCATTCACTCCCTTTTTTACGCTCGGCCTTTTTCGCTCCAACTAACCAATCACTAGTTAGCCGTGCCCGTCGTCTGTTGCTCGGTTCGCCAAATTACCCTCAGCCTACAGGCAATCTGGGTGGTAGCAGCCGAGACTGCGTCCTACTTCTCCACCGATTGACACATCCGCCGAATAAGAGTATCAGGGGTTGTGTCCCAGCCACAGACGTCAAGCATTGCTCTTCTTTCGACGTCGAACCGAGGACATACGAACAGTATGTGTTCGGCAGTTTCGTCCACACCTGGGCAGTCCGGGCAGGCTGGGACCTCCGCGTGCCCGAACCTGTGGAGGTACTGTCGGAAACAGCCATGGCCTGCCAGTAACCTACGTCTACTGGCGCACACCTTTGAGCTGTTCGACATCATCCTCGATAGTGCCGCAACAGCAGTCGACGCTCTCTTGCATGTATAGTCGACATGACTGCCGAAGGTCAGCTTGTCGTCTATAATGACTCCGAGAGACTTCAGGCTCCGCTGTGAGGTGATCACGACTTCTCCCACATGGATAACTGAATGTTGTGCCGACTTGCGGTTGTTAACGATAACTACCTCCGTCTTATGCTGAGCGAGCTCCAGACCTCTCGCGCTCATCCATTCCTCCACCGTGTTTATCGCGTGTTCTGCAGTTAGTTCTACCTCGGGGATTGACTCCCCGTAGACCTCCAAGGTTACGTCGTCGACAAAGCCGACGATCTTGACCCTAGGAGAGAACTTCAGTCTCAAAACCCCGTCATACATGAGGTTCCATAGCACCGGGCCTAGGATCGAGCCCTGCGGGACTCCGGCGGTGATCGGAACCCTTTTCTGACCGGCATCGGTCTCGTATAGCAGTACGCGGTTCTGGAAGTAGCTGTCCAGGATCCGCTACAGACCCACCGGTAGGCTAAGCCGGTGTAATGAGAGCGCGATGGCATCCCTGCTTGCGCTGTTGAATGCGTTCTTCACGTCCAGTGTCACTAACGCACAGTATCGAATGCCTCGCCTTTTCGTTGGATCGCTATCTCGGCAGTCTTTATCACTGAGTTGAGAGCGTCCACTGTGGACTTACCTTTCCGAAAGCCAAACTGGTTGCTTGACAGGCCGTCCGTACCTTCTGTGTACGGGGTTAGCCTGTTGAGGATAATCCTCTCAAGCAATTTGCCAGTCGTGTCGATCAGACAGATTGATCTGTACGCCGATGGGTCGCCTGGCGGCTCCCGGGCTTCGGCAACAGCACCAATTTCTGCCTTTTCCATCTATCGGGGAAACGGCACTCGTCAAGGAATCTCTGCATAGCTAGCCTGAACATGTTCGGGTTCGCTATGATCGCTGCCTTGAGAGCGCAGTTTGGAACTCCATCCGGCCCTGGAGCTTTCTTCATTGCTAGGGATTTAGCCACTGCGAGTAGTTCTTCATTCGTCACCGGAGCCACCGTTTCGGCCGTGCCCGCACTGTCTCGTAGTGCAGGTGGCCAGAGGCTTGTGGCTCGAGACGGGAAGAGTACTTCGATAATCGTCGTCAACCGGTCCGGAGACCGTTCTGGGGGTGAAGAGACCCCTTTGGTCTTGGCCATCACGATCCTGTAGGCGTCACCCCACGGATTCGCGTTGGCACTCTCACACAGGTTGTCGAAAAACGCTCTCTTGCTGCTTTAAATGGCCTTGTCAAGGGCCAATTTTGCAGCTCGAAGCACTTCACAGCGGTTCTCTCTTGCATCCGCGGTGCGAGCTCTTTGCATCCTACGTCTAGCTCTGAGGCAGGCTGATCGTAGAGCTGCAATCTCGGCACTCCACCAGTATACCGGGCATCTACCGTTTCCGGGCAGGGTTTTTCTCGGCTTGTCGCGTCGCACGCGCGTGATAGAACAGCTACCAGCGCATCCCCGCTTAGACTGTCGGTGTTGGCCTCCAGTCCCAGGGCCGCGGTGAAAGCTTCGCTGTCGAAGTGATTGAACTTCCACCCGCGTACCTGAGAGTGATCTCCCGCCCTCGGATGCTGCACACCATAATTGATCCTAAAGCGGATTGCTAAATGATCGCTATGGGTGTAGCTTTCGTCTACCCTCCATTCCATGCCTCGAACCAGACTCGGGCTGGCAAATGTTACGTCAATCCATGCCTCCACCCCGTTTCTACGGAATGTACTAGCGGAGCCATTGTTAGCTAGCACAGTATCGAGTTTCGCAAGCGCCTCCATTAGCGCTTTTCCCCTGCTATTTGTACAGCGGCTGCCCCACTCCACGCCCAAGCGTTAAAGTCTCCCGCTATGACTACCGGTTTCCAGCCCACTAGGTCTGACGAGAGCCTGTCGATCATCTGGTTGAACTGTTCTATGGGCCACCTTGGTGGAGCGTAGCAGCTGCAATAGAACACACCATTGATCTTGGCAATCGCAACACCCGCGGCGGAGGAGTGTATTACCTCTTGAACCGAGAACCGTCCCGTTGTACAGATTGCCACCATTCCAGACCCGTCCGACACCCAATTGCCGTTGCCGGCAGGGATGTTGTACGGGTCTGATAGGAGGGCGACATCTGTCCTCGACTCCGAGACCGACTGCCACAGCAGCTGTTGGGCTGCTGCACAATGGTTAAGATTTAGCTGTGTAACGTTCACGGCTTCTTCTTATTTGCCTCGCCGAAGGGACACGAAGGTCCGCCCATAGCATGATTACGGACTCGCTTCTTAGCGCTGCAGATAAGGCACTTGTGCGCCTTAGTGTAACCCTGCTCCTTATGCCCCTCCTCACCGCAGCGACGACATAGTTTGCTCCTGTCTGTGCCCTTGCACTCGTAAGATTTATGGCTGGACTCAAGGCACCGATAGCACCTATCCACTGAAGGCGGCTGGGGTATGCTAATTAGGCATACCGACCAGCCGATCTTCAGTTTACCTTTCACGGTAACCTTTTTGGCATCCGCCTTCAGTAGCCTGAGGTAGGCTACTTGGGTGCCGGAGGGGCCCCCTCTAAAACGCACAGAGGCCCGCTCAATTGTCACGTCGCATTGCTCCTTGACGGCTGCGACGACATCGTCTGCGGTCGTGAACTCGTCCAGATGCTTGCACTGGAGAGTCATTTCCGCCCCTAACGACCTGACCTGGGCGCCTTCACCCAGGACCTCTTGGGCCTAGGCCTTGTACACTGCACTAGATTGTGCGCCTCGCTTCAGCACCAGAAGCATTTCGCCTGTGTTGGTGCGTCTCATGCTGCGCACGTCTTTCCCGAGGGCCGAGAGGCTTTCGGCCGCCCTCATCGACTTTAGGACGTCGGCGTATTTGTCCTTGTCGGTTTTTAACCACAAGGCCTTCCCCTTGTCCTTGGCCTTCTTCGCGGGCCGCGGTACATCCGGTGTCGGTGCCGGCTTCTTCTTGGTAACCAGCGTCCAGGGGTTTACGCCCCCTGCCCCGGTTGCACCGAGTTGCTGGTACCTTCTCTCTGCCCAGCGGGGGCATTCTCGCCCCGGTTTATCTCGACCAAACGGCGTTTGGCCATGACGGTTACACGCCGTGTGATGTTGGTTTTTTCACCCTCGCCTGGTGATCTCCTAGGGCGCTTAGCGTTCGACGCCGTCTTGCGCTTGCCCTTGCCTTTGCCCTTAGAGGGGAACTCAGCCGCCGCTTCGAGCGACATGGCTGCTCCATAGAAGGGGAAGGGGAGAGCCCCTGTCTGGGTACCTATGTCGGCCTTCTCTCTCCCTCCCTCTTGGAGGCCACTGTCTGGGTTCCTCTTTCGGATTTTTCCCGACATTCCACCCTCTTGGCGTAAGCCTGCTGTTCCTGTCTTGCGACACGAACAGCCTTCCGAAGCATCAGCAGGCTCTGTTTCAGCTCCTTGTTAATATTTTGTTTCGCGCTAGTGAACTCGATTATTGCATCGAGCTGCTCCACCATTTTGCGCATCGCGGATAGTGGCCCGTCCAGCGCGTTGGTAGGGCTATTTTCTACCACTGCTGGGGGGTCACTGGTGCTATCGGATACAGCACTCGTCGCTCCACTACTCTCCCCAAGGGGGGGAGACCTCGTCAAACCACCTCTAGCAAAGGGGTTCGGCACCTCCGTTTGTTTATTATTTTTATTTTTATTCACCTTATTCATGTTGATTC
The DNA here is from genome assembly GCF_030247195.1 of Topomyia yanbarensis. Classification (NCBI taxonomy): domain Eukaryota; kingdom Metazoa; phylum Arthropoda; class Insecta; order Diptera; family Culicidae; genus Topomyia; species Topomyia yanbarensis. The sequence goes on along the minus strand of NC_080671.1, from coordinate 299,633,164 downwards.
CCACGAGTTGCGCGAGAAAGAAAGATCCGCCACGCCAGAGCTCTGCAGTAACGTGGTAAGGGACGCTTACTGTGGGGGTTGCCCAGGTACACCACAGGCTCCGTTAACGATCGAGCATCTTTTTCCCCATCGATCACTCATCCCTCGGCACGGGTCGCTTCACGCCTTGGAATGGGAGTTATGACCTATCTTGCTTTACGTGGCCTCGGCCCAGATCATCACAACCATCCTCCTTTACCTTTGCTTTGGACCTGTAGCTCTGGTTCTCAATAGTTCCAGGTACGTATGTTATTACAGACATGCTACTATTGAGATCCGTCATTCGCTAGCGGAGTTATAGAAGTAATAACCGATCACCTTTGTCTGAAGCATATTTGAATAGTCTGCCGTTGTTCGATTTGAATATGTCGCTATTCAATTTCTCGCCGCGTGATGTGGAGCTGAAGTTGCAGTCTATTGATGGTTCTAAGTTCTCATTTGCGAGTGGCAGCATGGATTTGTGAAAAAACGTTCGACGAGTACTAATCTTATGGCGTACGTTTCGTCACTTAATAGCGCGCTTGGAAAACGTCAGCAGGTTGATGCCGTTTACGTTGACTTTGCAAAAGAGTTCGATAGGGTGCCTCATTTGTTAATCGTGGCTAAATTTGAGCGCATGGGACCGAGCGTAAAGCATTTGTGCGCATAGATGAAACGAGATCATCTCCGTTTGTGATAGAGTCGGTGTGCCTCAGGGAAGTCATTTGGGCCCGCTACTGTTTATTTTATTCGTAAACGATTTATGCTCCGCTATACAGTCTCCCAAGTATATGTTTGCTGATAATCTGAAATTTTTCCGTGTAATTACGTCGGCAGTCGATTGCTGTGCTATTCAAGCCGATAATGATATGCTGCTAAATTGGTGTACTCATAACGGGATGGAAGTAAATGTGCAAAAGTGCAATGTGATATCGTTCTGTCGAAACAGGCACGTCCTGACAGTTGTATTTGTATAAAAAAAAGTCCAACTGACAATTTGTCTAAATGAACTAAACTAAACTAAGTTAAACTAAACACAATTAAACTAGTGACAATACACGACGACGAAACTGCGAAGATTTCATGACGAAGTCGAAAATTTCAGCAAACTCGTTGAAGCGACGACTTATTGCTAAAATTGGACTATTGGCAGCGTAGTCAGTGCTGCGCAGAATGCAGCAGGGCTCGTGGGCGAAGAGAACGGGTAGGCGCGTAGAGGCTAATTTGCGCTAGTAGCTCCGGATCATCATATTCAGCCAGCAGAATCTTTGACACGAAAGTAGCCTGCGCTGCATGTCTGCGTTAAAGTATTAAGTCCTCAAAGACGACAACGGTCCTCGTATGGTGGCAGTTTAACGGATCGTTCCACGGCACTCCACGTAACGCATATCGTATGAATTTACGCTGGACTGCTTCGATCCTAAGGCTCCACGTTGCTTGATAGGGGCATCAAACAACGTTTGCAAATTACAACTGCGGGCGCACCAATGAGCAATAAAGAGCCTTAAAACACAGAGGATCCTGAAATTCACTGGAAATTTTGAAAATAAATCCCAGTAATCGATTGGCTTTGTCGATGGACGCAGACACGTGATGAGTATATGTTAGCTTTTCATCAAGAATGACTCCTAGATCCTTCACGTGGTCAACGCGTTGCAGCTGAGTTCCTGCGATGTTATAGTTGAAGGTAAGCATATTTCTCGTTCGAAAATAGCTGATGACAAAACATTTTGCAACACTAAGGATCATCATGTTTCTTACACACCAGCTATAAAAGTTGTCGATAAGATGCTGTAGCTCACGGCAATCGGCTTCATTTCGTATAACAAGAAAAAAAATTTAAGTCGTCGGCAAAAAACAGCTTTCCTCCACGCCTTAGAACGAAAACTGCATCGTTCACGAACAGTGAAAAAAGCAGTGGACCCAGCGTACTACCTTGAGGAACTCCGGAAGTGTTGATAAAGGATTCTGAAACAATATCGCCAATTTGAACAACGACTTCACGGTGTACAAGGTAGGATCGAAGCCAATGGCAGAATCTAGTAGAACACCCTAGCTTATCAAGCTTTGTTATCAGTATCTCATGATTAACTCTATCAAAAGCTGCCTTTAGATCAGTGTAAATAGTATCCACCTGCAGTTTCTTAGACAATTGTTCCGTGCAAAATGACGTGAAGCAGACGAGATTCGTCTTGACCGAACGTCCGGGGAAAAATCCATGCTGGGATGTACTGATGTAGTGTCGACAAGCAGAGAATAACGCTTCATTGATGATTGATTCAAATACTTTAGATTCGACTCCAAGCGAAGTGACTCCGCGGTAGCTCTCCATGTTGCATCTGTCACCCTTCTTGAATACCGGGAACATTACTGAGCGTTTCCAATCCTCAGGAAACGTTTGGGTCAAGAAAAAAGGCGACTAGTGTTCACGCTTATTTTAAATGTACAATGAATCTTGTGTTCCATAAAAGGATGTTATAAATGGGTCAGCAGCAACAATGTTTATTATACGTATTCTAGATTTTTGCGTCAGTTAGTATGTTAGACCGTAATTATAACGCACGGATTCATTGCACGTAATATCAACAGCAAAACAAAGTATTAGGTATCTGCTAGTATCTGTCGGAATCTCTGTCAATCTCTATGAAATTTTCGTATTTTCAAGTAACAAGTAAGGTGTTTCCTCAAGTTTAAACAAGCGATTTTTGTGTGATAAATTATTCCTCATTATAACTATCTTGAATGGGGTGTTTTATCATAAAGGTACTAGGAAAGGAACAATGAAAAGTTCCAATCGCAAGATTAGAAATTTGCTGAAAAAACAGTTGAAAAAAAAATTGCGTTGAATTTTGAGCTCCTTTGCACATATAGTTGAGCTAATCTATCTATATATATAAAAGTCATTGTTTGTATGCTATTAGTTTGTGTGCTATTAGTTGGAGATTATCTGCCCACCAGATGGCGCTTTGGAACAAATTGTGTTTTTCTCCTATTTAGTTGAAAATCGCAGCAACGCGCGATGGGTATTAGCTAGTGTATCTATAGTTGCATGTCCCATAGGAGCTGTAATTAGCAATGGCTACGTTAATGATACATGGTAGTGGTAATGGTACAAGAAGTTTCACATACATAAATTGGTTAATAAACAATCTTAACATTTTTTTTATCATTTTTGGGATTAAAAGCTTTCGTTTAATAAATTGACATCGCCCATAGAACTTTTCATCGATTTTTTAGCAGAATTTTCACTCAAATATTCTAGTTCTTTGCACACATACCAAAGATACGTTGAACGATATTTGCAATTGAAATTCAAGGGCAGTTCATAAGCCACCTAGAACAACTTTCAACATTCTGCTTTTATTGCACTATATTATTATTCTAACTAATGCTATCGTTGTAATGCAGTACAAGTGTAGATTTTCAAAAAAAATATATTAGAATTAGAACGAAATATTTTTTTGTATCGCTACGTCGCTCGAGAATAGCCAAAAAAGCGTAAAATATTTGGCTTTTACTGACCCAAGCATGACTAAAATGCGACTCACTCCTAAAGTGCAGAACTAATAAACTATTACGTACTTACTTTGTTAGCATTACTAGAGCATTCGAAATTGATAAATTTTGAGAAGAAAATGGAATATGTTGAGGATAATTAGTATTGTCTGATACAATATTATTAAATATCCATAAAAACTTATTTCATCATGAATAAAATCCTATAGTTCTGTTTATCAGAAAATTTGAATCACCTAATTGGACTAAGAATAAAAATGACGGAAGTGTACTCGATTCGAAGTGTATGCATGAATACATACAGGTGAATTGATTAATATATGTATAGAATACGAAGTTTACGTTAATTTTTGGCATAAACGTAGATCATATTCCTTTTTCGGATCGAAATGAAAACAAAAGCACATCCTCACGTCACGAAATCAACTATAGGTTCAAGGTTTACACAAGAAGATTTTTATTCGGTGAGGTCATAAACATCCTCTGATACATAAACTTAATATTATAAGTTTTACAAATTATAAAATCACGGTAAACAGATAAACGTTCCTTGAAACAATTAAGTATGTACTGCAAAGACGGTGTATTTGCCATTTTGAACTTCTTTGCTATACTCGTACCCGAACATGTTGGGTTTTAATTTTAATTCTCTCTCTTGTTATTCCATCGGTTGGATATTCGAGAGAAAACCAACTAATTTATTTAAATGATGGCACAGAAGAAAAATGCCGTGAAAAGATTCCAGAACTAAATAATGAGGGGTTACACCACTATAGAGCACGAAAAATAGGCATATTTCGGGAATTTATCTTGACGCAATAATTTGATGAATCGAGATCTTGTTTAACTTTCCGGCAGTGCATGCTGCTCTGAAAATCTAGCGAAATCGTCTTAAAGCATCAGCGGCTGCTCGTTCAGTGGGCCATAAGCGCGACTTCCGGAGGGTTAATGATATATATATATATATATATATATATATATATATATATATATATATATATATATATATATATATATATATATATATATATATATATATATATATATATATATATATATATATATATATATATATATATATATATATATATATATATATATATATATATATATATATATATATATATATATATATATATATATATATATATATATATATATATATATATATATATATATATATATATATATATATATATATATATATATATATATATATATATATATATATATATATATATATATATATATATATATAACATAAGTAATGAATAGCAAAAAAATGATTTATTCGAGTAATTTCATCACAAGATGGCGGCTGTGCAGCACTTTCCCGTCGGGGAGTTTTTTTGGAAGGGGTCCACGGCCGGAACTCCATGTCCCGTAATTTTTTATCCAGAGCCAAAAACCAAAGCTTTTTAAACTTCTTAGAACGACAGCAAGCGGCGTACGTAAGATTTTTTCTATGTCTTGATTTTTCGCGAAATGGTATATTTTTTAGTCGAAAAACGCTGAAAATGTGTTAAAAATCGACACAAAATTGCTTATTAAAAATTATGCAATAAAAAAATTAAATCCCACGTACATCGTTGGAGAAAGTAATCTTGAACATGCTGTAAAAATTTTAGGCTGATCAATAATCATTTGTTCGAGTTACATTTCCGGCCAGATCAAAAAAAATATTTCGAGAAAAACACGGTTAACGTTTTCTATATACTCGGGGTATACATAAGAGGCGTTGCGAAAAATTTGAATATTTATTTATTGTTTTCGCGATTCATTTTTTGGAATATCATTTTCAGCATCCTAAAGCACCAATAAACAAAATTCAACCAATAAATAAAAATTAAATGTTTTAACAAATCTATAGTGCTGTAAACCCTTGAAAGCACTATACCGGTCAAATAGAAGCGCTTCTAAATTGGCACGTCATTATTTTTAATAACGCGCTACAGAAAAAAAAAACATGTAACAATGTGAATTCTAGTGAAATTTATCTTGTTTTATGTGGACTTTATCTCGGAAAAGTTGGACATCGGATAAGCCTCTTCTCACGTGAGTGAGAGAGAATTACAATGCCTGCGTATGATAATAATCGAAAACGTGTGTAATACCAGGACATTACATGTAATGGATCACTTTACTTTTCGGCGTCGCCAAATTCGCAATCAAAATAAGTTAAATTACCATTGAGTTATTCAGTCGAACAAAAAATAGGCCGGTCCTAATGTGGATGTACAAATCCCGTCTTTCATCTTTTATACGATTAATCTGATATTACAGATCATTATAAAACTTTGTTTATACCAGCCGTAAAATGTTTTCCTTGTTTGCCCCTAGGCTCGAATACTTCAGGTTTCCACGGTAGTGTAACAACACTCTATAAACTCGTAAGCTTTACCAAGCAACTTGTATGAAATCTCCAGTAGAAAATCATATAAGCTTGAAATAAGCCACCACCATCCACACAACACAACGCAACAACCTGTGCAAATCAAACCAATTTCACCCGCACTGCCGCTTGTAAGACGAAAACAAACCAAAGATCACACGCCAGTGAATACACGCCAGTGAATACACCACAGCGACTCTGGGGCGCGCGCGGTGGCGAATTTATCTGAGCGCGCCACAGAGAATTTCAAGAGCTCTTCTCCACACTCTAGATCGTTCCAGTGTTGGGTGTATGAAAATTTACCTCTGCCATCAACATGCGCTTACACATATCAAATACGGTGGTGTATATGAACGAAAGAGAAGCGCTCTCGTTTTGCTTGCCAGAGTGTGGGGAGTAATTTCAATTTCTCTTTACTGCACAGAGGATAGGGACATCACTGTCATTATTTAGTGAATATTTTTGTAATAAAAATAGCGGCCTATCCATTTTTATATACTAGTTTATTGCAATTGTGTATAAACATCTGAATGTCAAATTCTCATGCTAAGTTCAATTCGACAATAACACGCAAAAGAATTATGCATGTTTGATTCTATAAATTATTTCTTCATTTTTAATCGATAAAAATTCTTAATTGTGAACCAAGGAATTTATTAAACCAAACTTAATTTTTTGGTTAGATCATCCAAAATATCTTTTGAATCAATCTTACAAGTTTTGTAGCTGTGCTTTTCGAAGATCGACAAAATTATTGTTTGTTCCAAACAAATCAGTGATTCTAACAAATGCATGCAGCTAATTGATTCAAAAGGACTGAATGCATTACATCAACAGTCCTTGTTGAATTGAAACAAATAAAAAATAAAAGTTGCTACGAAGAAGAAAACTTTTTCCACGTGCGTCAATGCTGGAGAAATTCGCTATTTTCAAATCAGGGAATTCAGATTTCGGTAAATTCTTATAGTGCTCAGATTTTCCGGACTCGAAGGGCGCAAGTGCAGCTTGAAAATAATCATGATGTCGCACAAAGGTTAGTGAATAAATTAAGTCGAATGCACACGGTGCGTTTTATGGTGCCTTCTTCTATTCCAGGACTCAAACAAAACACCCTGTGTGGCTTAAAAACGATAATCGCAGAACTGAAAACACGTCACCGCACCAGAGATAAATAATACCCGTTCGAGATGGCAGTTTCCTGTACTACACCATCTCTGGCCCAACAGGAAGACACAGCGTATTCGTGCGCCTTCTGCAATCTTTTTGGAAAAGCCAAGACTCTGAAGCACTACATTATAGCGCATATCTGGAATAAACCACGCGCACGGCCAAAGGTACTACATAAAGGGACGGTGATTGGAATCGTATGCGCTGCATGTAATAAAATTTCATTTCATTCCAAGCAAACCTACTCCGGAACAGGTTTGGAATCCCTTATGGATTCTCGCTCAAATGCAACAAACGGTTGAGTCGGAATCGGTTGTTGCCTTTGAGCTGGAACTCATAATGAATCCATTCAGAATTCCTAACCGATCCCGGAATGGGTTTGACTGGGCCATACTGCATCCATTCAGGATTCGGAAGCGGTTCCAGAATGATTTGACTGCGTAAAATTAATGCGTTTATAGCCTGTTTTTAGAGAAAGGCCAATAAGTCAATGGCAAGTATTTACTTTGTGAGGTTCATTTGTACTGATGTTATCTGTTGTCAGCGAGTAATGGTTTGTTCTAAATTTGTCACCATGACAGTTGGCCTTTGGTTCCTATTAAAGAATAGGCATATTTTATATACAATAAAATTGGTTTTGCTTCAATATTTGCTATGCATTGATTCAAATATTTGTTATGTTTAAAACAATAAAAGATATTATTTGATTTAACAAAAATGTTTTTTGTTTTGAACATTTGACATGCATTGATCCAAATATTTTATTAGGTTTATTCAACAAAATGAGCTCATTGATTCAACAAAGTTTTTTGTTGTTTCGATTGTTGTTATGATAAAATCAATAAAAAATTTTGTTGGTCCAACTATTTTGCGTGTTTGATCCAATAAATTCTTCAGAATTATTTCAACAATTGTTTTATTTATATAAACATGTATTTTTATTGAACACAGAACAACTTGGTAAATTTATTATTTCAACCCTCATATTATTTGACATTAAAAATTATTTTTCTGCGTGAATACTAACAATAGTTAGAGATATGAGCAGATGAACTTGTACTAATAACATCCCCTTTGACCAGTTTTAACATCTGTCAACCCAGCCAGCGAATCACGATTGTACAAAATTTCCAAAAAAAAACCGTATCATAACATAAATTTATCTGAATCAGCAAATACCTTCATATTTTTGAATAAATGTATTGAGTTTATGGTTTGGTTTTTCCATGATTTGTAGTTTGCGTTCGTTGCGTTCAACTAATGTATAGAAATAGTTAGATCGTCGTTTTGAATATAAAGATATTCAATAAATAATGATAATACATATAGTTGAGATCAATTATATTGTCTATTTATTGATGTAGATAACTCTATTTTATATTCTTCTGAATGAAAATTAACGATGAAACGTCTACCTATTCAAAAATGAAAAAATAATTAGAAACGGTCAACAAACCATTGAGGTATGGCCTCTTGAAGTAAACATTCCAACTTTTATCCATTTTTTTTAATTTACACATTATATTTAACGTTTGGTAGACAACCCTATTTTCATATTTTTTCAGTGCACCATATAAATAACACCTTTTGTACATTATATTTATGAAATTAAATGGTAAGGTTTTCCTTTAAAAACCGCAACACGTATAAACGATCTAAATAGTCAATGGACAAACATGGATTCGCGCTTGAAGTCTGGTAGCAAACCCATCTATGACCGCATACCACATCCAAACCGTTATAAATTTCGATTCCGTCAATGAAATATTTTCAAACTTGCAGGAGATATACTTGATTACTATATCTTTCGAATGCCATGTACTAAATAAGTAGACAAATATGAAACGTGTCATAAAACTTCAAATCGCAATTTCTCTCAAATCTCTCGATGGATCATTTTGAAATTCACTGAGAAGATGCTTGGATACTGTATCTTTCGAATGCCGTATGACAAACGTCATACGTCATGGTCATTTTTTGTTAATAACGGTTTTAGGAACACCGTGAGTACTGCATAGGCTTTAGCAGTTACTGCATTGAAGTGTTCGATGAAACGTAGCTTGCGGTCAAGTATAACACTAAGGTCCTTGATTGAAGAAATTCGTTCTACTGGGGCAGCGCTCACTGCATACTCAAACGTAATTGGCGAAAGTATTCGTGTGAATGTGATTATGTAGCATTTCTGAATGTTTATAGTCATTCCGTTTCTATCACACCAACTCATGATCCTATCTATGTCCACCTGAAGTGCACAACAATCTACCAAAGTTGTTATGATGCGATAAATTTTCAAATCATCTGCGTACATCACCTTACACGATGTCAATTCGCTGCAAATGTCATTCACAAAGAGCACGAAGAGAAGAGGTCCAAGGTGATTATCAGGGGATGCTGAAAACACCCCGCCAACAAGGAAATGAATTCTAGTACACACTGGTAAATTGCGTGCGCAGGATTCGATGACCACGAGTTGCAATTTTATTTCAATATATTTGTAACAAATATGTTGAAAAGATCCACGACTTTGTTAACCATCTAAAACTCGCCTCATTGTATCTATCCGCCAACAACACCTTCAGAAGCTCCAGCAAAATCACGTTTGAGCATCAGCGGCTGCTCATTTTGGGAGCCATTCACGTGAATGCCGGGGGTTAAGCTCGCGCGTCAAGCGAATGGACAATTTGAAAAGGATTTTTAGCACCGTTTTGAACGATTCTGAAGTAGGAGCTTTTTGGCGGCTTTTCGTGACGTTGTGCATGGTTTTTTGAAAATATTCAATCCAACACAAACAACAATGTTCAAGTGGAAAGTTTCCACCGAAAGTGTGATTGGGTGGAAATTACAAAGATAATTCATAATATCCACATTTTTCAACCAATTTCAGTGATCTGAAGTTTAAAATTCGTGTGAATAATTTATCTGTCACATTAGATTCTAAAACACAATAAGATCGTAATGAAAAAATTAACTAAAAAGTGGAATTCAGCTTTTCTTCTGATATTGGTCATAGTAATGAATTTCCATGTGATTTACACATATATATTTCTGGGAAGGGAAAATCAGTACCTTTTGAACTGTAGGGGAGACCAGGGCTGGATGGCTGAGTTTTGCTTTCGAATTTATGTACTCATTCTGGTTAGACTTTTTGAAAACCGTCATGAAGATACAACCCTCTGTAATTTTTTTCATTCATGAAAAAAATCAGGGAAAAAGTTATTAGCAAACAAATGCGGAAAGAAAAATCGGCCAACCAACCCCAGGGCTGGGATAGGTTGGCCGAGTTTGGTAAAATAAGTTAAACACGTCAAATGAATCAGTGGAAAACTTTTAATTAAAAAAATATCGTTTTTTTCGTATATAGGTAAGGAAAATAAAATCCACTCTTCACTTTTTAGCCTTTTTACCCTTTTTGGACTTACCTTTGGCAGTTTTAGTGAACTTTTCACCAGCTCTCGCTGATTTTGTTCCTCCGCCAGCATACGCTTACGTTTGATTTCATTTTCTGCTTCTCCAATACTGCTTTTATTGGGGAATCGGTCAAAATTTGAGACGATAGGCGTTTACGACCTTGCCACTTCTTCGAATCAGATCGTGCACTCGCCTTGGGAAGAGGTCTGACGTCTTCAGAGAGGCTTACATCTGCAGCAGATTCTATGCTAATGGCATTTAATTCATAAAATATAGGAATCAACTTTTAATAAACAATTTCCGACTTTTAATGATTCTAATCTCTTATTTCTATTTGGTAATATTTTAAATTATTTTTATTACTTATTTCTCGTGTATATTATTCCTTATAATAATCAATATTAGCATAATATCAAATTTTGATTTTGAAAGTTTGGCATTTCACAAATATCAAAGTGCACATTAATCTACAATAAATTTACAACTCGGCCAACCAGCCCCGCACAGAACTCGACCTACCTACCCTATATTTTCGAGAACAATCACGATTTCCACAAACAAATATAAGGTTACACTGGTAACCGTTATACCATTTTATTGGGTTTTGAATACCCTTTCCAGCAGTACAAAGTTATTGGAAATCGGATGTAAATTGATTCGTGTTAATTATTTTTCAGAAACAAAAATTTACTCACCAGTGCAGAAAAAAGAACAAACGTGCTCCTGTACAAACGACATCACCAAAACTCCTGAAATTACGTCGGTACATTGGTGACCTAATACCCGACCAAAATCACTATAGATGTCGCTGCTGCGCATAGTAGCTTTTTCATAAAAGGCACTCGGCCAACCCTATGTAGATTTTGCCCATCAAATAATTTTTTCATAAAATATAGACAAAAAGTAAAAGAGTACGCAAAAACACGTTTTTAATCTCGAAATCAAAATTTCGGACCCACTCCGAAATATTTTTCTGGATCCGCTCCTGCCCTAGCGTACAGAAATGAATCACGCTTAGCGAAAAACTAACCGCGATGATCATATTCTTAAAATTCTGCTTGTATCTCTTTCAAATGGCTAAATTTTTCGCATTAAGTTCGATTCACCGGGCTCAGCGAAATTTTCTTGGGGATCCCGTTCGTTAGTCTATTCAGTAAAACAATTTTATTACCGAGTTCTCCGCATTGAATACAGGTCAATAATTTCATATGATTTCAACAAGCAGACAATGTACTTGTATGACAGGTGGGAGTATTTTGAAGTGGTTTTAGTGGAGGTAACAACATAAAATCGTGTATTGGACATTTTACAATGATTTTCCTTAACCCCGCAAAACCACGGGGTTGGCAGCAGAGGGTTAAGTTGTTTGGAAGAGATGACAGTTATTATATGATAACTAAAAATATAAAATTGTCCTATAAATTGCAAAGTTATTGCCGTGTTAACCTGAAAATTTGTTATTTCATTCATATAGGATCAATCATTAAAATTGTAACTTTATGCTTTGCAAGATTTGAAATAACTTCGAAGTGTGGTCACGACACCCCTGTTTTGTCATATACATTACCAACCCATCTTTTTCCATTTTGCATTCGTCCTAGTAAGGACGGTTTGTAGATAACTATGTTGATACAAGACGAGAATCTTTTGGAACAATTCAAACCTTGCCGACGATTGTTTTTACTGCGTACACAAATATGATCATTCCCCTTTCACAGCTCACATCGAATGAGCACGCTTTGCATCAAGGCGTTCCTATTTATTAACTCTTCGATGCAGATGAAAGGCCATCCTTTTGTGCGATAAATATAAATATTTTTTCATCATTCGTTTTGGTGTAGCTTTCGCTTAGTGGTAGAGTTGCCACATTCTTGGAAGGATTTGCAAAAACCTGTTATTAAGGTTCAAAATGTACGTAACGCTTCCGCTAATATGCACTACTATCGCTTTCTCGCTCGTTCTCGTGCCGTGCATGCCTTTCTAATGGCATAACCAAAACGAATATACCGGCTTTCCCCCACCAACTGCTCTCGTCAAGCAACCTAATACGAATAATCATAGGAACAAACATTTAGGGGACCTATATTTAAAACTTTTCCTCATTTTATTGTTCGGTTAGTGCACCATATTGACGGCTCTGTGCGGGATGGGCTGAAAATTTTCACTTTTCCGAGTCTGCTACTGCTTTTTTGAGAGACACCCTAAGTTATGATATGGAACTCACTATAAAATGAAAACGGTTTGAGATACAAAGTTAGTATCTTCAACAAAGTTGCTCAGAATTGATTGTTCTAGAATATTGCAGAAGAAAGTATCATTCTCTCTGAACTATAATTTAAAATAATGTCTACAACTTTGACATTTTAAGAGCCATCCTAAAACCGTTTCAGCCAAAAGATGCAGTTTGTCACGCACAATACATGTTTCCAAGACACCAAATCTCTTAACCTAAAGATGAATGCGTTAACAATTGTTTCCCGCTAATTTCGCTTCCTGAACCACTGTGCATTGATATAACTAATCAGTAAAACAAGATCTATCCTAAAAATGGAATTAAGCATATTAGAAAGGTTCGATAACACTGCACGAAAACGTTATCTCATTTTTATAACTTATGACATTAAAAATAAACCCTAACATGTGATTTTCAGATAGATTAAGCAATATTTTTGGTTTTGTCCGACTTTTGTTCGAAGAACCGACACTATGCGCCGGCTAGAGGTAAGATGCTACTTGCTGACAGGGTGGCCAGACCTACCGATTTATCGGTAGTCCTACCGATTTTGGTCTTCCCTACCGATTCCCAGACGACCAAGGCAAAACTACCGATATTTTGTTATTCCTACCGAAAACTACCGATTTTTATTGATTTTGGACACATCCTACTCAACATTAATTTTTTGGGTTGGATATGGTCAGAGATCTGTGTTGTCAGTATTTTAAAATTCTATGTCAATACTACGTTTTTGGGACAACAACCCGGCCTACCGATAACTACCGATAAACTTTTAGTGACCCTACCGATATTAAGGAATTCTATCTGGCCACCCTGCTTGCTGATGACATTTCAAAACAACGGTTTTATTTCTTACACACATTGATAACTTTACTTGGATGTCAGTTCTTAGTGATAGAATGTATTGAAGAAAAAAATTAAAGATTTGGTTACGTGCTAGAGGAAGAGATAAAGAAATTTGTGACAATTTGTTACATGGGGAGGGGACAGTAAATTTTGGGTAACTTTTACATTACCTTATTTATGAAAATCATAAACTGTTGCATTTGTCCGGATCTAGAGGTAGCCCCATTAAAACAACGTTGTGACGGAATAAACAATAAATTGAATGTTTCTCCTATTGTAACCTGATCTACTTTTAAAACAAAGTATATCCGGACCTTTTTCAATGTGCTAGTGACTGAATAAGACTGAATCAGCGCAACTTCAGCAACTTTATTATTCATTACATAAATTGTTTCTGATCAGCTGATTTTTTTTGATTATCTCTACTGACGTTTCTTAGTTGGACAAATCTCAGCTTGATGTCGAAAAAATCGTCGATGCATACCAACATCAAATGAATAAGACTAACGAAGATGGTTCGGCGGATGGATTATATTCACAGGAGGAAAGAATGAGTAACCAATCCCAGTCAAAAAGGGCAAGTTGCTGGCTAACGGGGGGCTATTTGCCAACTCGGATGCGCTAATTGCCCTTCAATTTGCCAGCAAATTGCTGGCAATTGGGTCATTAAGCTATATATAGTTTTCCGTTCCATTCGATAAATTTTAAGTCCAATATACATAATATAACATTATTTCCAAAAAAATTTCGTTGTAATACGTAAAAACGATTTTTTTTTGTTTTTTTAAATAAATCTTATGTAAAATTGGCAACCATACATAGGAAAACTGCGGTTGTTTACATCTGGCCTATCAGAACAACACCCAAAATGATAAAAAACTATATGCAATGGATGGTGTTTATGTCAAATAAAAATAACCCTCCGGGAAAACCGAGACAACATGCCCTAATTTTTTCTGACGGGGCATTATTTGTCGTGAAATTCGATATGTCAAATCCTTCCTATAGTGTCAAATTCAGACTGTCAACATATTTCTTTTTTTTAAATTTTAATATTATTTTCACGTTTCCTGAGTTGGAAAAAAAACATTGTTGCAATCACGAAAATCAGCTTTATCGATGTAAGTAATAAAAAACGACTTTTTTTCTCATTTAATGACCCAAACAGGGGGCTATTTCAAATGCAACATTTGGGCGATTTGCCGCCGTAATTTTTTTGCCGCCCAACCCGCCCTTTAATCGCCCCCAAATCGCCCACGGAACGCGCCATTTAATCGCTCCTAATGACCCAATATAAAAATTACAAATAATTCTTATTTTCGGATTCAATATCTACTCACATATACTTACCAGTATACTAGGTAATCACTACCAAACCATAGGAAGAATCAATGGCGAAATTAGTATTGCACACTAAAACTTATGAAAATCTGACGTTCATTAATACTTTAGGTCAGAGATCTTGTTCTACTATACTTACACACGATTCCACAATTTCCTACGTTCGTTGACTAAATGAAGTGCACTAGACAAACAAAGTAGAAGTGAGAACACGCCAATTGTTCAACAAACAATTTTAAGCTTATAAGCCAAACATGAACCGCCATGTTAGAAAAACGCGAAAAACAACCAAGTCCATTTCAGCCGCCAGAAAATTTGTCTAAGTATTGAAATTGCCTTTAAATCGCATTCGCAAATTGCATTTGTTCCTAGGGGCAATTAGCACAGGCGAGTTGAGTCAAACGTCAAATTTTTTAAATCGCCTGACCATGTTCGTCCGCATTTTTTTAACAGGGATACCACTGAGAACTGACATACAAGTCAAGTTTTCAATGTGTGTAAGAAATAAAACTGAAATGTCACTAGCAAGTAGCAACTTGCCACTAGCCCTAGGGGCAGATCACTCTAAGAATGTATAACAAATTTGCATCAAATTAGAAAAAATGCAATTAATTTCCATTTTAACATCAGCTTTGCACTCCCTCGCAGAAAAGTTTGTTTAACAAACGTCCTACGCTGATCCACTTTGTTCGACGTTTTGTTAAATGTAGGGCTAGTTTTTCTGTAGGGTTTTGACGTCTTACACGCAACGCAAACAACATTGCACGCAACGCAAAAACATTGCACGCAGCGCAAAATACATTATGAATTTCTATTTTGATGGAAATAAATGCATTTAATTTCGCTGATTTTTAAAAATGCATCACAAGTGATCTGCCCCTAGCACTAGCCGGTGCTACGATCGGTAAGCAAACACTAAATGGGTGTTTTGCGTGCAAACGATTCTAAACGAGATCCATGCAGGTTACAGGTTCGTAGTATGCGATGGTGATTTCAACGTATTTTCATTTAAATGCTTAAACAGGTTTTTTTTGTCTTAGCTTATGTGTCTGTTCTCTGCTAATACGGCGAAAACAATTGAGCAAAGTAGATGCAGTGTCAAAATCAACTGGCAATCAAAATAAGCATCTCATGGAATACCTAATGCAATATTATATTGTTCCTTGGGAAATACTCACTGTTACTATTCGAACGTCTAACATGCCTGAGCCGTCGGTAGTTGCGGGTGTTGAGTTACATCTCCCCGTCGGTACACATATGCACGTTTGCGCCACACCACTTGTGGTGATTGTTCCAGTGATACCTTCGGAAATAAATTAAACATTATGTGTAATAGCAATGCAATATAGTAATATTAAGATTATTTTATTTACCAGTTTGCAACGGAACAGTACCAGTAAGAATACCAGTTATAATTCCTGTGCTAACATTCGTCGTCTGTTGTCGAGTCAACTCTGGTAAAAACAGTTAATTATCGAACGAAACACAAGTAACAAACAATATTTCAAATATCGTGAAAAAATTTCCCTAAACTTACCATTTGAATTACCACCAACTCCATCGGGGAAGTTAAATTTTTGAGCTGCAACTATAACCCTCAACCATGCAGTACTGGACGAGAAAACCAGTGTGGTGGCTACTAGCAGCGTGTAACGCTGCATTTTCAGCGAACTTTCGATATACACTGAAGATAATAGACCACACATGATTGCGATTACGATGCATGTTGACATGAATAGCAATGTAAGCATTGATATGCAATCATACTAATGAAAATACATTTATGAACGAGTTTATGAATGCTGTTGATCATCACGGTTGAAACACGTTGTGCGATAGGGTGTATGTTTTTTGGCATTGAAAATGTCTTAAGGCCCCCGTCGGGCAATCCGCCATTTTTCGTGTTTTTTTGCGGTTTTTTATTTTATTTTCAAAGAAAATGACAAAATATGGAAAAAAGAAAAAAATTGTTTCGTACTGCATAAAACTGAAAATTTTAAAACAAGAACTTACTGTCCCAGCAGTAGTTTAAGCTGGTGGTCTTTTTAGATAAAAATTCATGCCATATCTTAAGCGTTGCTGTTCCCTGCTGTAAATCGCGTAAGCGCGTTTTAAATTATACATCGTTTGTGTATACCAATTTAACCCTCAAAAAGGCAACCGGGTCCCAGAGGCCCGGCACGTTACAATTTTTTTGTTACAAAAAAATGTGTATGCAGTATAAGCTTGGGCATGGAAATTTTGATAAGTAGCTTTGAAATCTATAACAAAAATAAAGAATTGTGAAATTTTCATCGATGGAGTGATGCGCAGCTATGTTTGAATTTTTTATATGCACAAAAAGGCAAGCCGGGCCTGGCAGGCCCGGTGTGCAGGCAACATTTACTAGGAATACCACGGGTTTTATACATTAATATTTATCCAACATTTTGAAGAGTTCATCTTCATATTAGCAGGATTTTTTTCATGTTTTGATTGATTTTATCTTTTTACATTTTCTTATAAGAAAAAAATCTTGAAAGTTTGAGCGAATTCTATACATTTCTTTTATAAGAAATGTAAAAATAGCATACGATAGTGACGTGTGTCATATTTTTTGGGTAAATACTTTTATGTCACCCACTGTGGTCTACTTGACAATTATTTGGATACAACATAACCTAACTTTGTCGTTATTGTCTATTCTTTGTGTTATAGTTGTCGTAATTATTCAAATTGTAGGATCTAAAAGCAACAAAAAATTTAAATGGCTATAAAACGATATGCCCATGTTTTCAATCGTCTCAAAGAATCTGAAATAATGGAAGAAATTCGAGCAAATTCAACAGCAGACGATGCCGAAGCTGATATGCTAAGCGAGGAAGAAGATGCGAATGATATTGCTTCCGACAATGAATCTGATGCAGACTGGGAAGAAGAATCTAAATATGTACTCCGGTTATGCATCAGAAGAAATTAATAGCAACCCAGAAACATTTATTGGTCGTGTTCAAACGAAATGGAGCTCAGAACCAATCGACAGTCGACGTGATCTTCCGAGTACTCACCTTTTGGAAAAAAAATTAACTTTTTTACATCCATCGCCTTATACACTGAAATCGGGATTTGCTGCGTGTTCGTACTCATCATCCTGTAATTACGGAACCGGAAGTCGGATCAATTAGAAATTCAACAGGAACCAATGGGAATGCTGTACGTTTCATTTGAAACCAAGTGTGTAAAAATCGGTAAAGAATTCGCTGAGAAATAGGTATGACATTATTTTAGGAACTTGGTAAGTTCCCCCGGGGCATCAAGAACCGCCATAGCTGGCCAATGTGGTCGAAGTGCCTTCGGTGGGTCATTAATGATCTAGACATGCAAAGCCAAGTAATGTTGCACATATTTTTATATATATTGCATCATTTGGACATCATGGTGGTATCAGTTTCTATGGAAATTTGCAGTGTGATTGTACTCTTCAACACGTAACTCCAGAACCGAAAGTCGGATCAATAAAAAAATCAATAGCGACCGATGGGATGGCTGCACCTTTCATTTGAGACTAAATTTGTACAAATCGGTCCAGCCACCTTAGAGAAAAATCGGTGAGATTGTTTGGCACATACATACATCCATATATACATACATACACGCACACATACAGACATTTTACGACCTCGACGAACTGAGTCGAATGGTATAAGAGATTTGGCCCGCGCGGGTCTCGGTTAAAAAGTCGAAATTTCGACCGATTGCATAACCTTTCTATATGAGAACGGCAAAAAGGAGCTTAAATTTAGACGGGCCTGAGAGGCCCGGCTTGCCCTTTAATGTTAGGATTTTAGCTTGCCTTCACAAGGGTTAAATTTTACAATAATCTGTTTTAAATTATTAAACAAACCGCTGTACTGGGGATGTAACTGTCAGTTCTAGTTTCACATTAAAACATCTATATAACATAAAACGCTACAGAATATGCAGTTCATTGTTTTAGTTGCAAACTAGAATCGGTTTAATAATACTATGTTCACACTACAGTGTTATAACACGTTATAATAATTAGTAACAAGAACAATGTTACCAAGATAGCGTCAAAACCCGTTTTAACTGGCAGTGCGAACGTTGTATAACACTGTAATTTATCAAATAATTTCATTTGTTCGGCCATGATAATCGATGAAGAACTACTTCACCTAACTTCCTGAGTTTTGGATTTTCAAGGTCGGTCCTGAACTATGTATGACCAGGATCTGACCAAATTCCACGGATGCATCTAAAAGATCGATGAAACGTATGTCAAATTTAACTTTAAACAACTGTTGGGAGAAAAATTTTATATTGTACAAAATCACAGAGATGTTGCCGAGTAAAATAAACCTGTTTTTGAAGACAAGTTTGCCGGTCAGCTGATTATCTGGCAAGAAATCTTTAGTTATGGGCGTAAGATTCCGGTTTCTATCACAATCAACAATGTGAACCGAGTGAGATATTAACGAATGTCTGAACTGATTCATTAGATCACATCGGACCCTACCAAACAGGTTTGGCAAGTAGCCACTAGAGTAAAAATGCGCAACAGCTTACCGTGATAATGACGACATCGGCCATGTGAATGAGATAAACTCTCGGAACTAAACTGCTCGGAACTCAATCGACATATATATATATATATATATATATATATATATATATATATATATATATATATATATATATATATATATATATATATATATATATATATATATATATATATATATATATATATATATATATATATATATATATATATATATATATATATATATATATATATATATATATATATATATATATATATATATATATATATATATATATATATATATATATATATATATATATATATATATATATATATATATATATATATATATATATATATATATATATATATATATATATATATATATATATATATATATATATATATATATATATATATATATATATATATATATATATATATATATATATATATATATATATATATATATATATATATATATATATATATATATATATATATATATATATATATATATATATATATATATACTCATTGTTCGAAAGTCGAACTAAAAAAATGACAAAATTAACACCAAAGGGCGCAAGACTGACATTTCACCAAGAGCGCCAGAAGGTCACGCCTCGGCTCTGGCTGTGAACCATTACTAAATTTTCATCACTTTTTAATTCATATGTATTTCATGGAAAGTATTTTTTCAAAATTTTGAAAACAGAATAGTAATTGGTCACACGGGAAAAATGCGTTCATAAATTCATGAAACCAAGATCACGATTTCCTAAACGGAAGGATTTACGGAAACCATGACCAAATTCCGGAATAATAAATCTCGTATTCATGAAACTATTTGTGTTTTCAATAAACTAGTTCGCGTCGGATATATACATGGCGTTACATTCGAATATTTGGTAGGATTACTGTAGATATGTTTAATTTTTGTTGTGATCTTTGTTCATAATTTGGGAATACACAGCCGACGCTCATGATGTCAGGAGCTTAACCGCGATTTTTGTGATTTCTCATTAAGTTACCGTGAGTTTTTTTTTATTTTTCATTAAGTTCATGAGTTTGCTATCGGATTTTCTGTCAGAGTAGTGTAATTTATGTTCATGATTGCAGGATTAGTCGCGATTTTCGTAATTTATTTGAACGTTATCTTGAAATTTTATTCTAGAGCTTACTTTCTAATTTGACGCGTGGAGTGATGTAACTCATGTTCATGGCATCAGCAGTTTTATTATGATATTCGTAATTTCTCTACATCTTATCACGATCTGTTATATTTTGTTATATTGTCGGTTTTTGTTCCCAGAGTATCGTGACAATATGAACAGAAACATAAAAGTTTGACTAATTAGCGGGATCATGTTCTATGAAGTACATCACGAACATTATTTGTGGCTTTATAATGTATTTTTGGTACTCAGCGCAGTTTTCATTTTCTATCGAGACACTGAATGACTGAACCTTATCAAATGAATAACGATGTTCTAGGTCCTAATAGTTTTATTATAACTAGCGCTCGTGCCTCTTTCTGGTCGCTAGCAGCCAGACGTATGACATTTCATGTAATAGTGCATATTATTCTGAGAATAATACTCTAAATTTTGAGGGATTCCATGAGAAACCGGCCGACCGCAAAATATGACCATAGTCGATTCGAACGAAACTTTGCAGGTGTGTTCGGTTTATGAATCTCCATGATATTCTCTGGCAATTGGAATATTTTGATACAAGAGCAATTTTTCAAAAGGGGGTAAACGTTTCTACGTGCATGAATTTCAAAATTTTGTTGTTCGATTACTGTATTTTATACAGCAAAACTATCGGAGAACGAGTTACAGGGAATGAATACTTCTGTCCGAAAAAATATACACTGAAAAAAATGTTGTGTCATTTTTCAAAAAAACAAAAATTTATTTTAAAACTGAAAATTGCGAAAAAACCATTTTTTTAATTTTTTATATTTTGTCAACAAAAACCTAAAGAGAAAAGAAACATTTTGAATGTAATCGCATGATGGAGAACTTATCGGTAAAAAAGTTTTTCTAACAATAACTTTATACATGTTTTTAAATTTCATGTTAATTGGCATACAAAATTGTAATTTTATTACAGAATATAATTTTAAACATTATTTAAAATCAAAATGCATTTAACAAAAATCTTCCAAAATTTCCAAATAGTTTTCGAGATATTTGAAATTTTGCTCCATCAAAAACAATTAATTCGAGTAATTATGCTCTTTTTTAAAAGTTATTCGCGTTACCCCATCATAAAATGTCAACAATCTAATGTTTATCGTTTTAAAGACGTAAAAGCAACTTTTTAGTGTATTTGGATCATGGAGAAACTTTCAATAAAAAAGTTTTCCTAACAACAACTTTTGACATATTTTTATAATTCATACTATTTGCAGTTAAAAATAAAATTTTATTTTTGAATATGATTCTAAACGCCATTTTAAATCGAAATGCTTATAACAAAAATTTTCTGAAATGTATTAGTTCTCGAGATATTTTAACTTTTGTTTTAACAACACAATTATTTTGTTTTATTACGACCTTTTCATAAGTTATTCGCGTTTCTCCATCAACAATAATAGGTTTTTCAAAAGGCCCATAAACTTTACTGCAACTTTCCCTTTGACATCAAGGCGATATTGTAAACCATTTGAAAGTTACATGAAAGCAACCAAAATATTATTCAACCACAGAGACTGATGATTAAACTTTGAAGTTGAATCATATTATGGTTGTTCTCTTGTAACTATTAAATGCTTTACAATATCGCCCTGATGTCAAAGGAAAAGTTGCAGGAAAGTTTATGGGCCTTTTGAAAAACCTATTATTGATGATGGAGAAACGAGAATAACTTATGAAAAGGTCGTTATTAAACAAAATAATTGTGTTGTTAAAACAAAAGTTAAAATATCTGGAGAACTAATACATTTCAGAAAATTTTTGTTATGAACATTTCGATTGAAAATGGCGTTTAGAATCATATTCAAAAAGAAAAGAAGATTTTTGTTAAATGCATTTTGATTTTAAATGAAGCTTAGAATTATATTCCGTAATAAAATTACAGTTTTGTATGTCAATTAGTAGTAAATTTAAAAACATGTATAAAGTTATTGTTAGAAAAACTTTTTTACCGATAAGTTCTCCATCATGCAATCACATTCAAAATATTTCTTTTCTCTTTAGGTTTTTGTCGACAAAATAAAAAATTTAAAAAGATGGGTTTTTTCGCAATTTAAATTTTTAAAATAAATTTTTATTTTTTTTTTGAAATGACAAAATTTTTTTCAGTGTATATTTTTTCGGACAGAAGTATTCATTCCCTGTTACTCGCTCTCCGATAGTTTTGCTGTATAAAATACAGTAATCGAACAAAAAAATTTTGAAATTCATGCACGTGGAAACCTTTACGCCCTTTTGAAAAGTTGCTCTTGAGGCAAAATAATCTTATTACCTGTGGAAAATGTTTAGTCTTCCACGCCGGTGAAACGTGTAAAGTTTCATCGGAATCGAAGATGGTCGGTCACGATTTTAAAGATTTTCGGACGGATCTTCGTGGAATTTCTCTTTTGTGAAATAGTTCCCGTGGAAATTTCATGGACATGTTGCATGAAATTGAAAATGATTAGGACTATCCTCGAAATATCACAAACACGCAAGATAGATCGCAGGTCAAGTACTAGGAATCATGACCTAGTTCATGAACCCATGCATAATAGTTCATGATTTAGTGATCTATTTCACGTGCACGAATGGTAGGTCGTGGCTATTGTACTAGGAATCATGAACCAGTTCACGAATACATGCATAGTATTCCATGATCTCGTGAAATATTTAACGAAAGCGAATGGTAAATCTTGACTAGTATACTAAGGATCAAGAACCAGTTCACGAATACATGAACAATATTCTATGATTTCGTGACATATTTCACGGCCACGAATGGAAAGTCGTGACTATTATGCTAGGAACCATGTACCAGTATACGAATACATTAATAATATTTGATGATTTTGTGAACTATTTCTCGAGCACGGATATTGGATCGTGACTAATGTATGAATCATGAATGAGTTCACGAGGATTATATAGATTTATGAATAAACTTTCGAGTCTCGTGAAATAATTCACGAGAGAGTATCCAGTATCTTGATTTTGTGTTCTAATGTTTCTAAATCTATGAATAACATCATAAGTCAACCTTTGGTTTTATGAATAATGTTCATAAAGTTGTGTACTAGCTCACGTATGGAAAATCGACTTTGTAATGAAATGGCCGAAAACTTGTCTAAAGTTCACAAAACAAAAACAAATATTTCCACTAATTAAAGCGTTACGCGGGCATTACTTAAGGGAAATTGAACATAATTATAAAACACATGATTTTTGTTCATGGTCCTGTTTTCTTAATATAAAAATGTGATTGTTCCAAAATTCATGGCACTGTATTTATGATTTCCGGAACAATTTTTTTTCGTGCAGTTTTACAAAGCCTACAACCAAGCTGCTCAATAATATTTAAATGATCGTCTTAATTATAATATAGTTAGGCGGATCCAACTGAACATGTCAAATGCCGGAGGCAATTGAAAATGCGGTGCCATGATTTTGAATCAGGAATATTATAGCAGACTATTATAGAAACTATAATGATAATCTGTTTTCAAATTAATGAGATCTCCAACCACACACGTCATTTTGCACTTACACCTTAAGAGATACACTACACATGCATTCACTTCATAACAGAAAATCTAATATTATTGATAATTATATATGAATGGCTTTATGATTCATGCATCTAACGTTGCAACACACGGCAATGCACGAATTAGTACTTCTTTGACGGTATCACCGATCATATAACATAAACTGTTCACAGTTCGAACTCGTCACAACGAATGAAAGTTGCTTCGATTGTGTAAATTGTTTATATTTAGACTGGTGAAACAAAGTATACGAAAAACTTTGAATAGTTCATAACATTAAGCCATCGTTCTATCAACGTAGACCTTGTGATGTCAAAATAAAACCTTGGTTAATTCTAGAATAATATCCGGTTATTGAATACAAAGCCAAAATGGTATGGTTTGTACGTGAATCAACTAAATCAACATGTGCATGGAGATTAGTTCAAATTGCACACAATGTGAAAAGGCGTAAAAAATGTTATTCAATATATGAACAATGAGATCCGACAGAACGTTGGTTTATATAAGTACCATCATTAACGAACGATTTTCTTGGGTAAACCATTGATTGGGTACGTCCGGATGTTAGAAACAGATTCAGATTCATCTGATGATGCTTTCGATTGAGGTTAACATTTTGCAGATATAATAAGGATGACGTTTCGGAACAAAAATATTACAACTTTCCAAATTAAGTCGTAAATCTATTATTGAATGAAACCAAACTTTAAAATTGCTAATGCACTTTAGTTCTTAGCAGATATGGTTATTAGAACAATTGGCTGCGTTCCCATGAGGCAACGAAATCAATTACAGAAGGAATGTCTGAAAGGAAGGCACGAACCCTTCAATTCGATACAGTATCACAAAACGTTTTAAAGTAGTCGACCTGTATGTAAATTGAAATAAATTCCAACCCATTTTTCCGCTCTATACATTGTCTACAAATTGTGTCTACAAATCATGTTCCATTACGATAGATTTAATAAATAAGTTAGTATAAGCGAATTTAGGAAAAAAATTGTGAGCAAGCATTTTTGATATGCATAAACTCAAACAACTCACTTTTGTAAGAAAACGGGATATTGCCCGTTTTGTCTGTAGATAGACTTTCGCGCACATTTTGAAAGCAGCATTATAAATATAGAGTACTTGACAATCTGTAACTGCATTAGTGTGTTCAACGATTTGTTTTCATCCACCTGTCACAGGTAGAGAAAAACAAATCGGAAATGTCTTTTCAATCGGATTATTTTCACGATGGAACCTGACCAACCGATATTGTTCGCGTTCGGAATAAGTTTTACACCAACGTGGTGGATTTTAACCTAGAGCACTCTAGTTATGGCGATTTCGCTTGAACCTGAAACTGAGTCAGGTTCTAACCCCAACCGCTGTCAGTTCATACATTTTGACAGCAGTTGGGGTTAGGAACTGACTCAGTTTCGCCTCAAACAAAAACCACATAGAGTGTGGCCAAGAGGCCATGACGTATCCAAACGAACATGAAATTTGACGTATTCACAATAGAAATACGTCAGATTTCTGCTCGTTTGGACACGTCAAACGCGTCTTGGTCGCACTCTAACTAGAGTGCTCTATTTTAACCTCATTATGATTACTTCAGACTACAGACACTTTATATAACAGACTTGCGGAGAGAAAAACAGTAAAACTAGCAACCATGAATGTAAACTGGCATCACGAATGCTCCCATAAACTTTGCATGGGCTTCCTCTTGTACTTTCCCTCTCAAAACCCTCATGCTCGTTTGGCTTCACTTTTTGACAGTCCGTTTGGCTGTAATTTTTGACGCTTCGCTAGTCTGTGTATAAAGTGTCTGTACTTTACACAAGGTTTTTCAAACGTTTAATTTGGTTGACAGTTTTAAGGCCTATTTATACCCTCGGTGAAAATGAACGTGAACTCGATGCGCACCAAATTGTTTTTTTCCAATATCTCACTTATTAGTACATAGAAATTGATAAAACTGGAACTAAACGATAGTACATTAATATACTTAGCGAATCCATGCACAATTATTCGATGTAATTGAATCAATGCAATAATATTCATATTCCCCGATAATTTTAAATATTCCACGGTGAAATATGTTCGCAGTGGATAATTTACTTGTTCACCGGGAGTGTAAACGCGACGATAAGCGGAATTGATGCGGAGTGGTGAATATAAATGTCATCGCTGTTCACGGTGAACGTTCACCTTCGAATACCGGTGAACAAGTGACAAATCCACTGCGAACATATTTCACCGTGAAATATTTAAAATGATCAGGGAATAGGAATATTATTGCACTGATTCAATTTTATCGTATGATTGTGCATGGATTCGGTAAGTATATTAATGTACTATCGTTTAGATCCAGTTTATCAATTTCTATGCAGTAATTAATGAGATATTGGAAAAAACAATTTGGTGCGCATCGAGTTCACGTTCATTTTCACTGAGGGTGTAAATAGGCCTGGAGAACTGAAGGAAAACAAACCAAAACTATAGCAAATTTCTTCTCCAGAATGACTCATTCCCTAAGTTAGAATATTGCGCAATTTTTTAGATCTTTTCCGCATAGATTAGTTCAGTATAAGTCCCGGCGTGTTGTCGCGAAATTTGAACATCAATAGTCCAAATCCAAAATTCTGATTTTGTATGGCAAAACAGGACAGCGCTGTGTTCCGATCGCCCTAGCTAGTAAACGGCAGCTCAGATCCACACCAAAATGCTTCATTCCCTAATTGAGACATTGGGGAATCCGATAGAGTGAATATCACATCGATATATTGTTCCGAATTCAAGATTTGTTGTCGCGAAATTTTGTAATCAAAAGTAAAAATCTCTGCGGACATTGGCAACCATTATTTCAACAGATTTTGTTGCGAGCACCATGCGTGAATTGCGATAAATTGGTTAAAGAAGTAATCAACCACAGCAAGTCATGCTTTTTATCGCTTATTTTAGTCATAACAATGCACGTGTATTTTTGATTGTATGCAACTAGTAGAAGGTGAGATATGGCATCCATCACTGACTTGAGAAACATTGATAAAATATTAAAATTTGGTTTGACCAATTGCACAGAATTAATTTTGGTGTGCATATTATGTCAGATGTCATGCGTGCTACATTGCGCAGTTGTTTGTGTCGCATTGTTATGTAGTTGCTGTGCATATGACTAACTTTAGGAGTAATTTCTCGACATGAATGATAAATAAGAAGTCATTTAGGATTTTATCTGCGTTTACATAGAATAGTTTTATGAGTAAGCAAGATTGTTATTGTACTTTATGTTGTACATATCAGTAAATATTAAATGATAGCTGTCATTGCTAATGACATTCATTCAAGAACTATTTGAAAAATTCGAAAGTGATTATGATGAATTCGTTATGCTAATACTGCAGTGCGGTGAAATAAGTAAAAATAAAAAGCAGGAACAAAACAAAACTATTTATAATATTATGTATCTATTATCACTAGCATATACATTGTACATTGGCCACTTCTGTCAAGCATTTTGAAAAGATCTGAAGTAGCTAGGGAATAATTAGCTGAAGTAGCTAATGTTGAATATTTTTTTAGAGATTTCCAAGAAGTAGAAATGGTAACCGACTGCAATTTTTTTGAGTTTTAGAAATTTGTGAAATTTATTGATGCAGGGTGTTGATGACGCATTGCTTCGTAAATTTTTGATAAGGGAAGTTATGAATCGATCTGACAGACATCAGCACAATCGGCTCTATCTATTACATACCCGCATGCCCCTACTAACTATTACATTGACTTACGGCAAGAACATCGAGAAAAGCCGGAGGGTTGTGCGTTCATCATGCTTACGCATTCCAAAGCGGCATGGCAGTAGTAGATTGGTCGGCCGAAGTACGAATGTTGGTCCTTCGTAATGGTTTTATTTTTTCATTGCAAATCAGACTATTTTTCATCTCTGGTTTCATATAGAAATAAGATGATTGTATCCTATTGCTCATAGCAGTGCGGTAAAATATCAATTTCAAACGAAAATATTCGTTTCAAATGAAACTGCGAGTCTTTCACTGTACGCATACCACCACTATATCAGTTGAGTTCAGCTGCCGTCTTCGTTTGAGTCACTGAGAGTTCACTGTCAATTGAATAACAGGTTCTGGTCATTTGACGTTTTTACCTGATTAGTTTCTATTGAAAACCAACCTCACATTAACACGGTCTCAGCTAATGGAAGTGAGCCATTCCAATGAACCACTCACAAATCAATATGAATGAACACTCACTGACATGAAAATAACTCCGACCAAGATAATAAATACGGGGATATTGCCCGTTTTGTCTGTAGATAGACTTTCGCGCACATTTTGAAAGCAGCATTATAAATATAGAGTACTTGACAATCTGTAACTGCATTAGTGTGTTCAACGATTTGTTTTCATCCACCTGTCACAGGTAGAGAAAAACAAATCGGAAATGTCTTTTCAATCGGATTATTTTCACGATGGAACCTGACCAACCGATATTGTTCGCGTTCGGAATAAGTTTTACACCAACGTGGTGGATTTTAACCTAGAGCACTCTAGTTATGGCGATTTCGCTTGAACCTGAAACTGAGTCAGGTTCTAACCCCAACCGCTGTCAGTTCATACATTTTGACAGCAGTTGGGGTTAGGAACTGACTCAGTTTCGCCTCAAACAAAAACCACATAGAGTGTGGCCAAGAGGCCATGACGTATCCAAATGAACATGAAATTTGACGTATTCACAATAGAAATACGTCAGATTTCTGCTCGTTTGGACACGTCAAACGCGTCTTGGTCGCACTCTAACTAGAGTGCTCTATTTTAACCTCATTATGATTACTTTAGACTACAGACACTTTATATAACAGACTTGCGGAGAGAAAAACAGTAAAACTAGCAACCATGAATGTAAACTGGCATCACGAATGCTCCCATAAACTTCGCATGGGCTTCCTCTTGTACTTTCCCTCTCAAAACCCTCATGCTCGTTTGGCTTCACTTTTTGACAGTCCGTTTGGCTGTAATTTTTGACGCTTCGCTAGTCTGTGTATAAAGTGTCTGTACTTTACACAAGGTTTTTCAAACGTTTAATTTGGTTGACAGTTTTAAGGCCTATTTATACCCTCGGTGAAAATGAACGTGAACTCGATGCGCACCAAATTGTTTTTTTCCAATATCTCACTTATTAGTACATAGAAATTGATAAAACTGGAACTAAACGATAGTACATTAATGCGAATCCATGCACAATTATTCGATGTAATTGAATCAATGCAATAATATTCATATTCCCCGATAATTTTAAATATTCCACGGTGAAATATGTTCGCAGTGGATAATTTACTTGTTCACCGGGAGTGTAAACGCGACGATAAGCGGGATTGATGCGGAGTGGTGAATATAAATGTCATCGCTGTTCACGGTGAACGTTCACCTTCGAATACCGGTGACAGAGATGCCAGATTTGCAGACAAGTCTGCAAATTCGCAGACTTTTAATTTAAGCTGCAGATTTTTTCGATGACGCAGATATTTGCAGATTTTCTAGTTTGGTTGCAGATATTTGCAGATTTTTTAGTTTTGTTGCAGATATTTGCAGATTTTTGAATATAAAGGCTTTTAGTTACACTAGCTTTCCTGACATTTTTTGTTCTTCCCAGACTTTTAAAATTATTACTGCAGACATTTGAAAAAAGTACCTGGCATCTCTGACCGGTGAACAAGTGACAAATCCACTGCGAACATATTTCACCGTGAAATATTTAAAATGATCAGGGAATAGGAATATTATTGCACTGATTCAATTTTATCGTATGATTGTGCATGGATTCGGTAAGTATATTAATGTACTATCGTTTAGATCCAGTTTATCAATTTCTATGCAGTAATTAATGAGATATTGGAAAAAAACAATTTGGTGCGCATCGAGTTCACGTTCATTTTCACTGAGGGTGTAAATAGGCCTGGAGAACTGAAGGAAAACAAACCAAAACTATAGCAAATTTCTTCTCCAGAATGACTCATTCCCTAAGTTAGAATATTGCGCAATTTTTTAGATCTTTTCCGCATAGATTAGTTCAGTATAAGTCCCGGCGTGTTGTCGCGAAATTTGAACATCAATAGTCCAAATCCAAAATTCTGATTTTGTATGGCAAAACAGGACAGCGCTGTGTTCCGATCGCCCTAGCTAGTAAACGGCAGCTCAGATCCACACCAAAATGCTTCATTCCCTAATTGAGACATTGGGGAATCCGATAGAGTGAATATCACATCGATATATTGTTCCGAATTCAAGATTTGTTGTCGCGAAATTTTGTAATCAAAAGTAAAAATCTCTGCGGACATTGGCAACCATTATTTCAACAGATTTTGTTGCGAGCACCATGCGTGAATTGCGATAAATTGGTTAAAGAAGTAATCAACCACAGCAAGTCATGCTTTTTATCGCTTATTTTAGTCATAACAATGCACGTGTATTTTTGATTGTATGCAACTAGTAGAAGGTGAGATATGGCATCCATCACTGACTTGAGAAACATTGATAAAATATTAAAATTTGGTTTGACCAATTGCACAGAATTAATTTTGGTGTGCATATTATGTCAGATGTCATGCGTGCTACATTGCGCAGTTGTTTGTGTCGCATTGTTATGTAGTTGCTGTGCATATGACTAACTTTAGGAGTAATTTCTCGACATGAATGATAAATAAGAAGTCATTTAGGATTTTATCTGCGTTTACATAGAATAGTTTTATGAGTAAGCAAGATTGTTATTGTACTTTATGTTGTACATATCAGTAAATATTAAATGATAGCTGTCATTGCTAATGACATTCATTCAAGAACTATTTGAAAAATTCGAAAGTGATTAGATGAATTCGTTATGCTAATACTGCAGTGCGGTGAAATAAGTAAAAATAAAAAGCAGGAACAAAACAAAACTATTTATAATATTATGTATCTATTATCACTAGCATATACATTGTACATTGGCCACTTCTGTCAAGCATTTTGAAATGATCTGAAGTAGCTAGGGAATAATTAGCTGAAGTAGCTAATGTTGAATATTTTTTTAGAGATTTCCAAGAAGTAGAAATGGTAACCGACTGCAATTTTTTTGAGTTTTAGAAATTTGTGAAATTTATTGATGCAGGGTGTTGATGACGCATTGCTTCGTAAATTTTTGATAATGGAAGTTATGAATCGATCTGACAGACATCAGCACAATCGGCTCTATCTATTACATACCCGCATGCCCCTACTAACTATTACATTGACTTACGGCAAGAACATCGAGAAAAGCCGGAGGGTTGTGCGTTCATCATGCTTACGCATTCCAAAGCGGCATGGCAGTAGTAGATTGGTCGGCCGAAGTACGAATGTTGGTCCTTCGTAATGGTTTTATTTTTTCATTGCAAATCAGACTATTTTTCATCTCTGGTTTCATATAGAAATAAGATGATTGTATCCTATTGCTCATAGCAGTGCGGTAAAATATCAATTTCAAACGAAAATATTCGTTTCAAATGAAACTGCGAGTCTTTCACTGTACGCATACCACCACTATATCAGTTGAGTTCAGCTGCCGTCTTCGTTTGAGTCACTGAGAGTTCACTGTCAATTGAATAACAGGTTCTGGTCATTTGACGTTTTTACCTGATTAGTTTCTATTGAAAACCAACCTCACATTAACACGGTCTCAGCTAATGGAAGTGAGCCATTCCAATGAACCACTCACAAATCAATATGAATGAACACTCACTGACATGAAAATAACTCCGACCAAGATAATAAATACATACAGGGTAAAGGCTATGATAAGACGAGGCAACTCAAGACGGATACAGGTAGGAACATTTTTTCTCTGTATGAGTGAGGTTGTCATTTTTTTCGATGAAGCTAATAAATCAGGAGGATATGAAAGAAAAAAATAAACAAATGACCTAATGGGCTTTTCTGTAAATATAATTTTTGTTTTGGTTTGGTAATAATTATTTTTTTTTGGTACCTGCGAGATAAAAAGTGTCCCTAAGTAATCGAATCGGAAGTTCCGAGGTGAAACCGCCTTTTCTCTCTTTTCATCGTGCGCCAAAGAATCGGGATACTCGTCCAGATGTTTATGTTTACTCCCTGGTCATGTTGAATTTTACAAGTAAAAACCAAATACACTCAAAAATGACAAATGTTCCTAACCTTTCTTTCTCTTCATCTTGGAGCAGTTGTCTCTGTATTTTTAGTTTTCTTGCCTTTCTTGTACCTTGCTGAAGAATTGTTGACAGATGAGTGTATGCTAAGAGAAGAGAAGACAATCGCGTAGCCAATTTGATCTAGTCCTAACCTCAATATTGAACCAGCTTCTGATTGGTCGTTTTGCCATAATATTTTCAACCGGGATGAAAAACGGTGCTGCTGAATTTATTTTGGCTACTTTTCATTCCCATGAACATTTCATGCAAATTGAATAAATACCCTGAATGACGATATAACCACAGACTAACAGACATAACACTATGAGGGAATTCCCTCAAAAAACATCGATCCGACAATTTTCCCAGAACACTAGCTCCACCTTTTATTCACAGTCCCAAACACTCATTTACTGCTGGGTTACCCCTCAGGTTTGGGAATAATTTTTCACTAGTGGTCTATCCCCCATATGCTTGTTCATATGTCAATGGCGCCATAATTTCAAATGTGGCCACAGTCCCAACTACAAATATATTTAAAATGACCGTTAAAGCGGGCGAAGCTTTGTTTTTGAGTGTTATGTCTGTTAGTCTGTGATATAACTACGTGTAAAGTTAAGAGAGACACGAATAAACATAAAATTCAATTTTTAAATGCAGCTAGTATTGTGAATTTTTGACAGAGCTTGATATTTGAGGTACAATTATTTTCAGCAATTGTGAAAAACTTGCAAATGGAATCTGGCAACGATGGATGCTTGTTGTCTTTGGAATTACGACAGGGCCTGGTAGATAAAATTACCCACTGAGACGTCCAAAAAATTGTTTCAAAATCGTTCAACAAGGGTCCAACGATGGACGTTCGTTGAACGGTTATTTGGACGTTGTCCAAATTGGTCCAACGAACGTCCTTCATTGGACGATTTTGAAACCAACCGTTCTTAGAGGGTAAGAAGAGCAAGAAGCCTGTTGTCGTCTCTTCTCTTAGAGTGTATGCAGCTAGCAAGGTTGGCAGTGCAGCCAATTTCTTTGTCATATTTAGATATGTTACTATAATACACATAATAATGACCGTTTTATTGACTCACATTTCGGCAAAATGTATCTAGAACTAATCAATCCAACATTTTTATCACATACTACATGTTTCAAGCAAATTTGGCCAGCATAACAGCCGATTCATCATTAATTTTAAAATCAGAATTGAGGGCTACATGGATACCATTTAAAAAGAACTGAGGTCATTTTGAAATCCAAAATGGCGGCCTTTAGTTACCAAGATACAGTGAAAACAACTATCAATATGGGTATCATTTAAAGTAGTTATAAAATACCGGAATTTTTTAATTTAGGCTATTTTGAAAACAAAGATGGCGGTCTCCGGTAACCATCAAAGTGAAAACCATAGTCAATACATATCTATATCGCTTTTGCAAGGCTGGTCAGTAGATGACGGAAACTGATGATTGAGGATATTTTGCAATCAGTCCAATATGACGACTTTTAGTTACTTCAAATCAAACCCACCTTCGATATAATCTGTTTATAGCATTCATATCGAGCAAAATCTTTTCGAATTCTTTCTGAAAGAGAACATCGACTATTCTCGTGTCTGTAGACTGTGCTCGTTATGTGCTCCTATAGAACCAGTGTGGAAGTATTTTATCCCTTTACCATGTCATCGGAATTGTGTACAGGAAAATATTGGTAGAGGTCGAAAGAAAATAGCTGAATTGCAGATTTCATTTCAGCAATGAATTTGACAGCTTCGTACAATTATGGTAGCATACTGCGGCTATCATATTTCTTTTTCAAAATTTCGCAGATTTCAGGCGAAAAATAATGAATCTAGTAATAACAGCTTATTGGAATTGGTTGCAATGAAAAACGTTATTTGGTAGCAAGTTCATCTCTATTATATTTTTGTTGCAAATTTGATTCTGATGGATAGGCTGTTATGTTGGCCAAATTTGCTAGAAATATGTAGTATGTGATAAAAATGTTGGATTGATAAGTACCAGATATATGTTGGCAAAATGTGTGTTAAAAAAACGGTCATTATTATGTGTATTATAGCAACATATCTAAATATGACAAAGAAATTGGCTGCACTGCCAACCTCCCTAGCTGCATACACTCAATTGTCATCTGGCACAAGAAAGGCAAGAAAACCAAAAATACGAAGCCAGTTGTCTCTTCTTGTCTTAGGTTTAACCGGATCTCATTTGACTGGTGCTCACTGGGTAAATTGAAAGCGGATCTATTCATTTGAGAGGATCAAACGAAGGAGGTTGACTATGAATTGCGACTCATTTGAAAGCGACGGTGAGTGAAGAGCCATGACCCGAGCTTCAGATCAACAGCAACTGATGCGTTAAATGAATATGAACACTACCGTAGACGACTGATTGACTGCGTTCATTCAGTTTCAATTGAATGAAATGAAATTTTACTGCACTGGCTCATAGCCTTTTATTCACCCTACCTATTTGATGACATTTGTTAGAGCAGTTCGGTTCAACGCGGAACAAATTTTTGAATCAAACATGATTAAATATCTTACATTTTTGCGCCAGTTTTATTATGGCGCTTTCGTTTCCACCTGGCGATACATAGACATAGATGCAAAAAAGAGATAGACAGATTACACCCTGGTTTGAGTCAGTGTAAGATCGACTACACCGGTGCAGTGCACTGTCAATAACGAAACTGCCATTAGATTTATGCTATGTATACATTTCACCGAAAATGTGCTATAAATCATCATCAAACTATATGCCCGCCGTTCGTAACGCTAGCTAATTTTAGATTTCTACTTGTTGCTGTTATGTTAAACGACAGTTATATTTCTTACACTTATTGAAAACATTAGTCCTTAGTATAACTTATACTAATCAAAAAGTCTGGGTTTTTTCCGAACAATGCTCGAATGCATTGCGCATTTCCAGCAGTGTTGCTAAAAGAGCGAGAAGCCAACACATCCTCCTCGTTCGCCTGCGAGCGCGAGACTCACACTGTATGCTCCTTGCTCCCTACTGCTGCACACACGTTTTCGAAGAACTCTCAAATATGTGACAGTCAGCACGAGCGGCAAATACGTTTGATTCATGTAGCGGACCCTACACGAGACAAGAATATTGTCAATAAAAATATTGACAAGACTGCTTCAATCCGTCAATCCCATTTGATTTCTACATGATCAATATTTTCAAGATAGCCTTACACGATCAATATATTGATCAATAATCGATTTATTGACAATATTTCTACACGTGTAGGGTCCGCTTGTGAGTTATCTGCCTTCGCTATAAGCTCGTGTGTCACTCGCACTGTTGTCGGCTCGCTATATATCAGCTCTAACGAAGAGTGGGTTCCCATGATGGGACTCCTCAGCTGCGAATTTTTGCTGCATGCCACCCACTCCCGTGTGCTAAGCACTCTTTACAGCTCTGAAGATGTTTATTAGAACAGCACGTATACACTCTTTTAGCAACTGGGAGCGCTCGTAAAGGAGCGAAGGGATCAGGTACGGCATTCTGATGAAATCCTAAAACAGCGCAAGCA
Organism: Topomyia yanbarensis; assembly: GCF_030247195.1. Lineage (NCBI taxonomy): Eukaryota > Metazoa > Arthropoda > Insecta > Diptera > Culicidae > Topomyia > Topomyia yanbarensis. Next base: position 299,597,207 of record NC_080671.1, on the reverse strand, counting down.
AAAGCTAACTAAACTAACAGTGCGCGCGTTCGCATTAAATTGTCATTGCATACAAACGTTATCTGTCTACACAAATTTATGCCGGTCGTATTTAAAGAACAAATTAAATATATTGTTTTTCATATTTTTTTTAAAAATATGTAATCAAATTATAAGTGCGATGTCTTAAATAAAACTTGTCTTTTAAGGGGTGTCTACTATAAAGTGCTCAAACTGAAAGTAATTTTGTTATACGATTTTGATGGCAAGGTGACAATGGACCTCTCGTTAAGGTTTATGTATGCATTCATTATGTATGAAAAATTTTCAGTCAGGCAAAGCCACACATACGAGCTTTCGAAGAGTAGATGTTGAACCCTTTCCATGTCGAGGAGTGCCGCGGCGGACATGATAACTCTTGATACAATTGTCTGAAATAGGAAATTCAGTAAAAAATTTTTAAACATTGACTTGTAGTTACTCGATGAACCAAAAAAAAATATAGAACAGTTGGAATTTCGGGAAATGGCATAAGATAAACCGAAAAATAAAATTCGTTCACTTTTCTTCAAAATAACGAAGAAGATTATTGTATTCCACTTTCCCTTAGTTCATCGACTGACTACACATATTATGCATTCGCATAAAAACTGTTGTTTGCGTCAAGAAGAATCAGTATTACCGAAAACAATGTTGTTCAGTCATGTTCAAATCTCCATTAGTACAAATTTATAAAACTTTTTCTATATATTTGTTGAAATGATCTAAATCCAAGATAATGTCTATGAATAAGAGAAGCAAGTGAATCACGATAGTAGGAATTAGTTCAGAGATATTTCGTTTCTTTAGTCATTTTGATTTTCATTTAAATTCAGCATCTTCAAAATTTTCATTTTCAAAATTCCACCAAGACGCTCAAAGAGAAACGATTTTCATTTAAAGTTTGATTTTATTAATTACCTTAACTATTCTTTACAATTTGACTATTGATTCGATAATTTATCATCCCACATCCATGCTTTTCGTCAAATTTAAATATTGAATCATCCTTTATACTATTCAATTACCGTTGAAAATAACTTTTTTTATACTTAATTCGGCAAATCAACCCATTCGGGAAAATACCAGTCGGCAAAACAAACCCGGACCCTAGTTAATTCGTTATCTGGGAAAAACCAGCGTGAGAAGTTGACGAGCAAGTAAAAATTACTATTTCAATACTAGTATTGCTTGTGGCACAAAAACTCGACTCGAACCGTATCACGCACTTAACATTCTACTAATAAATTTATCTCATAGACTGGTTAGTTCGGCTGGCCTGTCTATGAGAGTATCATCTCTATAACTTCAAATACATGTGTTTTGGCAGCTCGCAGTTTTCAGTAGCAGCTTTATTACTCACACTTTTAAAGTGCAGCGTTCAGCTTAGTGGAAAGTGCGCAAAATCATTCACTGGAGATTTCTTCTAACATAGTCTACTGGCTGTATCAATTTAGGACTGTGAACGAATGCTTTAGAGTATATAACGCACGCTGTACTTTTCTTACAGCTGATAGATTTGCTCTGAGTCCGTCGTAATTTGGAGGACAGATAGCGTATGTTGGAATTGGTCACGAAATTTTCAACAAATTAAGTGCTTATGTTTAGAAATTCACTTTATGACGGTAGTCGATCTCCTACATACATATTCTCTAGAAGCCAATGTTTGTTAATGGATTTGAATTTTTGTAGTGAACCGCATTAAATGCGTTTATCTCGAAACCATGTATTTAATCCGAATATCAAGCACAGGTCTTGATCCGATTCATTTAATGCAAAATGTACAAGGAATGGTCATAGATGTATACTACCCATGATTGCATATTTGTTCCGTTTTCTATGGGATTTCCTATCTTTATGGGACTGACTTGCGATCATAGGCTATATAAGTCATAAAGAATCTTATAAATCTTGTGAAATGAAACAGGCCGCGGATTTGAAGTTCAAAGATGATGTCGTGCAGGGGTCGACGCGAGCCGCCATTTTGAATTTTGGAATGATAAAAAAAATCAACCAATTCAGAAATTATACACTGAAATTATAAATTCGTAAATGGAAAAAATGATCGTGCAATGCACGATTTCATTCGTCATGTTCTGCATCGAAGTATTTTCGTGCATTGTAAATAGTAGATTTCGGTCATTTCATTCACAAATTTTCATTTTTTTCGCATTTTGCATATTAAGTGTACATTGTACGATATCGAAATTATTTTTCGTGAATGAAACGAAATGGTGTTATTTAAAAAAAGGTTTGTTTGTATTACTAACAATTTCGTTGTTTGCACGATTTTTTTTCGTTCATCTTAGAAAAGTTATCGTGTTCAATTATAAATAATTTCTTTTTATTCGATCTTTTAAGATCGATATTTGTATACCAATTTTTTTTTTTAATTAAAGGGATCGATCTGGCAAAATGAATTTTATTTCAAACAGCTCACCACTAAAATTTTCAATTTTTTTTTATGAAAATTAGGTTCACTTTTGGAGTAGCTATTAAATTCGATATTTTACGAAAATTATCTGCACAAAACAAATTCTTAGCGATTTATGCATATATTCATTCAGTGACATAACGTGAAGGCACATAATTCCGCGCACCTAAGGCATGAGTAAAGCTAAATTCGTTATGAAAAATCAATCCAAATTGTTAGAGTTATGCAATAAGTCCCACATGCTAGCAATTTTATTATGTTACTATGGAAAATTATAACAACAGGAGAATTTAAAATTATTACAATTACAAAATTACAAAAATAAAAGATGTGTTGTTGCACCAAATTCCGCGCATCATATATTGCACTGATTGAAATTCCGCGCACAGGTGCTTCAAATTCCGCGCAGAACATTATTTAGTAGGATTCCAACGAAAGTGGAACCTCATCTAAATCTATAGGATTTTTATTAACGTATTGTAGAATACGAAAAACTACCTGAATAGAATTTTTACTCAATTTTAGGGTATCATTTGAATAAGGTTTACTTAGGTAACTGCGGTGAATATAATTTCCATTGAACCACAGTAAAGAATCTATCGTTTGAATTGTTTCTTTTTGCTATGTGCTCGAATTGTGGATTAATTCATTACATTTACATCATTAGTTTTACATTGGATTGGTTTTTACACTGCAGTTCCCTTTCTTTCTGTTCTTCGTCAAAAGTTTTTGTACTTGCTCGTTTTTATCTGTTCTGTAGCTTTTTATTCAATCTCACTTCTCTTTTTTCTTTGTAAATTTATTTCAACATTTTTTTCTTCCTTGTAACCTCATCGAAATATTGCTGATAGACTAGTCGCAACAAACGATAATTATCCTTTCATATTGTATTGGAATTTACGTTTGCTGGTTTGTGACAAGTTTTATCAAAGGATTTTGCGATGTTACCGGTTCAGCAGGTTCTGTAATCAAATTTCTTCCAGTAACCGTTGGAAGCAGAAGTTTTGGAAGATTCGTACTAAACCAAAAACATAAAAGAGTATGGGTCAGGTACATGTACTCTTTTATCGCCCTGGTTTAGTTCGAATCTTTCATAACTCCGGCTCAATGTTTGAAGACAGGTTTGGTACTCTTCCAGACATGTTTGAATGTCGCTGAAAGAAACCTTTTATCCATTACCTTCTCGGAGTTTTCGCAGCTCTTTAGATGAAATGTTAAGCCAGACTGGACTATGTGACAAAATATTGATTTCGAGAAAAACGAGTTTAAATTTTGAATACGTTATACTTTATTTTTTGCCATGATTCTTGTTTATGGTTACATATTTCCAATCTGGCAAAAGTTGAATGTAGCTGAAGAAATTCTTTATCCAGTATTTTCATTATCTCATTTTTTCAAGTTTTGCGACCTAGTCCGGTCTGACTTAACACCGACCAAATGTCCTTGCCGGACCATAAGCAATGGTTTTTGACGTTTTCTAGAGTGTATTATATGTTTTTCTTGTTGGTTGAAACTACAATTTTTATGAGCGGAATTGGGTTCGCCTAAATTTAGTGCACCTTTTTCCGCGCACTGTAATTTCACTGTAATACCCTAGATAATACCTATTTATAAATGTGCTGGCCATTTTGGTCTTATGAATTGTAATTCAACACACTCTTTTTATTTTGTTGTTTACAAGTTTCCTTTCGCTATACCAGTGTCATATCAACCTCAATCAGAGCTTGGAAAATGAATCAGCTGAAAAAGAACGAACACTCTTCATTCGTTCTGCGCTTCACGAACATACACCCTATTGAACCATTCACCACTGAGCTGCGGAGTTGACGGCTTTGGTTCACCTCCACCGAGGCTGGTGAATCATTGCTGTTCTATAGTGTAGGTATATGAGCATAGCGTAATAGTACCCGTTGCTCATTCTCTCTCCCATTCGAAGAGATATCAACTGCTATGCATCATTCGTTCTCCATAGTAAGCTGTACATAGGCACCCAGATTCTCTTTGCTTGCTGGGTGCGAATGTAGGTACGAAAAATGATGCCGCCCAGCTGCCCCGGAGAACAGCGCCCATAACGAGAATTGTTTGTTGTCTTTTATTATTTTTATTCGAGATAGGTACATGTTCTGTGCGCTTTTCATATGCAATATTTTTTAGTTTTGTCTTCAACCTATTGAATCTGTCGAATTGTGAAAATACAAATAGGGTTAAGGGAACATGGGGAGACTTTACCAAGCACGACATTCAACAATTATTAATAACGTGTTCCATTTGGTACTTAATTTTTTTTATATTTTTATATTTGTTTCGATCCCATCAGCTAATTTTGCATCTTCTTCATTTCGTTTTTCATCTTGCTCCCTTACGCTTATATTTAAAACTTTAAACGCGATTATCACGATATTTGCGGTGACTACGAGTGCCGAAAGAGTTTGCAACGGATTTCAAAACTTTATTTTTGCTTGTTCGTAATTTAACTGCCGTGTCCTTGAACGATTTCATTTTTTCGTCAAAATTTCCATATTAATGTTATGGATTTGTTAATAATTTTTTTCAGGTGAAAATGGTGTATTTTTGAAAAAATCGTTCTCGTTTCCAAAAAGAAGAGAATTTTTTTTCAATCAATTGTTCAAGGACACCACAGATAGATACACTAATGATTTTTTATGGCTGATTTTGTGACACGTGAACCTGCAATGTAATCAGTACAGTTAATCCAAAAAAGCAATGCATTAAAAAAAATCAAAGCTCATGAAATACAATCGTTTTATATTTTTAACTAGTACTAAGAACCTCAACAATATGGGAAGAAAAGATAACAGCATGTTATATGCCATTGTTTTTTGTTCTGATATTTTAAAATTCTCTTGGTCAAGCTCCCCAAGCCTTGGTCAAGGCTCCAGCGGTGGGTAAACTTGACCAGAAAAAACGATCACAGAAAAGCTTTTGTAACTTTTGAAAAAGTAAATTATCAATTCTGAAAATAATCATTAATACGCAGAATACTTTTGCATATTACATTTCAACGAGTTTTGAAAGACATTCAATTATTAAACCAAAAACAATTTGTCTTATGGAATACAATATATTTTTAAATATTCATAAGCCAGTCGTTGTTCAAGTTCAACTCAGGGTTTTTTTTAGTATTACACAGAACTAGAAAAATCGTAAAAATTTACGTGTTCTGCTCCTGACATATACGAGCATCAAAAATGTTTTAGATTTAATTTTAATTTCACATGACTATGAAGTTCGTAAATCATGTTTGATTTAAATGTCAAATAAATGAATGCAATTTGTTAAATTGTGTCATGTTTTTATTAACCAGTTGACAAATTTTGAATGATAGGATAGTAATGTTGATGGAATAGGAAAAAATATAGTGTGATTTTTTCCATTTAAACAAAATTTGAAAACATTTTTGGTTGCCTGGTTGCAATAAAAATCTCGGGTAACTTAGAATAAAGGCATTAAAGTCAACTGTTAAGATTCATTTGGAGGATATTCCGAATAAAACTTTATTCGCCAAGCTCGGAATAATTGCAGCGAACTAATCTGTTCAGATCACTAAAGCCTTAAAGCGGGATACTAATTTCTTCCCAAAGATTAAAAGGCATGTGTAATTTTGCTATTCCTGCTCAACTTTAGACGAAGCTCGAAATAATTTTTTGATTATTAAATATTCCACAATATGCCGTACATTTTAAACACTCCGTTAGTAGGTATCCAATTTAATCAGGAGTCATAAATCCTGCTCATCGAATTTGTGGTTAATATTATATTTGTTAACATTTAACCTGTCTGTACAACATTTAGGAAAAGAATGTAGTACATCATAGTTTGAAACATATATTGTCCTTGTTAAATGCGAATAACTTATAACCAAGCTTATAACCACTTCGTTTTGGTTCACGATTATAAAATTCCAAATATTCATAAGCTAGAGATACAATGTTAGAAAAAAATGAACCTATATGTGTTGGGCTGAATCATCTGAGGAACCAACATCCAAAAAACTGATAAATGCATATCGATGTTTGAATATCCACGATTTCCCTAAATTTATAATGCATCGTGAACACAAGTTCAAATTTTTTCCCCTCAAACCTCAGCAGAATCAAATAAGCGGTACCTGTTGCCTAATGTCCTCTCGACAAGCCATATGTTCTTAACTGACGTAGCGAAAGACGCTGAAAACCGCTAATATGGCCAGAAGAATTTTATATTCAGATTCAGCATTACACAATGAATCTGAATGATTCAACAGCTTGTATGTTCTTGAACCAATTTCACTAAATAATCAACCAAGCAAAGAGGAACCACTATTCAAGAGAGAAGAGAATACTGATATCCTCTCTCTCAATGATACTCACAACTGTTCATCATTATAATGATACGTGCTTATGCAAGCGTGTGTGGATATATTCGTTCCTGTTTCTGTTTACTCGTGTTGTTGCTTCGGTATCCATAGCGACAATTCATTCGGTTGGGGTGAAGGCAAGCGTTTTACTGAACTGTATTGTGGTTCGTTCGGATTGAATTTGAATGAATGGTGAAAGCTCTGACCTCAATCCATACGATATATCAGCTTCCATCAACGTTAATGTCCGTCAACGCCACGTCATCGTTCCATCAAGTTAAGTTGAATGCGTCTCTCGTTCACTCTTTCCGTACGTCAAAGCATTCCGTGCTGTTGATATTGTATGTGAATACCTCCATTTAACTGCATATAACTAATTTTGACGTTCCCTGACGTGCTGTACCGGTGATGAAAGCCAGACGTATTGTGCAATTCGATCTTCAAACAGCCGCGGCTTGGACTTTGTACATAAAATATCCGAATAAATTCATTTGCAGCATTCTTGGTCTACCAACGAAGAACGAAATGCGAGACGGGAATAGCGCTGGCGACTGCAAGAGTGCGAGTGCAGGCGATTCCTTTAAGAGTGCGTGTGGATACGAGTGGGTTAAAGAGCGCGAGTGGCTACGAGTGGGAGTACGGACGAGTGGGAGCATGGGCGAGTGGGAGCTTAGGCGAGTGAGAGCATGGACGAGTGGTAGCAGCAGTAGGAGTGAGCGCCAGTGGGTGGGTGCGAACGAAAGAGTGGGTTTCAATATGTGCAATTTGAGTGGCTTTTGGCCGACTGGAACTCGCAGAAATTCTACCCGGCTGGGGAGCGAACGAAAGAAAAGCATGTATGGAGAACACTCGGATACGAGTGTTGGGCGCAATGAGAACACGCGAATGAGAAATATAAGAGTTATTTTTACGAGTTCAGCAACACTGATTTCCAGGTCTTGTGTCACCACTCCCTGCATTCCTGCTTGCACACGCGACCTCCTGGAGACAGTGAGTTCAGGAATGAATGGTAGGAAGCTTCAACACTCCAACGCTTACATCAAACTCAGTCGGGCACGGAACCAGTGGAGCACCATGGCACACTCTACAGTATCTTTGCCTTTACCCTTTCAAGCGGGGCTCTGACGTATTTTTTTCTTGTTTATTTGACACGGCTCAAAGCATTAGCATAACTGAGCCGTGGGTCTTTTATGATTTTTACAATATGTAAAAAATAAAAATTGATTTTCACTAAGGCTATCCACCGAGTCTTGTTCACGCAGCTTGCTGCTGCGTGTTGAGATCCTCTTTCTAGGCGGTGAAACAACTTCATTGTCTATCATAACTAGAGTCATTCAGTTCGCTTTCTCTCGCGTTTTCGTTCACGTCCATGTCGTCATCGGTACTACATTCAAGTTGCTCACGGTCGGTTTTGCTTATTTGTTATTTGTGCTTACGGGTCGCTGTTGTAGATCGGTCTGCATCGGCATCTGATTCATTTTTGGTGGTGTTGGTTGTCGGTTTGGAAGCATCTGGTATGATCGTCGTAATTTCACTGTTCGTAACGGTAGTTGGTTTAGTGGTCCTGGACCATATCGTTGAGTTAGTGTTTGTTTATGCGCGGTCCGCAGTCGTTGGTTTATCAACCGGTTGTGGTTTAGCATACGACGACTGTGTACTGCTCTTGATCGTAGCATATGGACTTTCTTTAGCAGCCTCCAAGCAAGGTTTTTCGTGGTGTAGCGGTTGATCACAGAACTGGTACGTAGGAATCAGCCCTGAGTACGTGACCAATATTCGCTGATTAAATGTAACACCTTGTGTTTTGCCATAAATGATCAGATATGAGGGGATAGGTTTTGTCGGCCGCATTCTCACCACAAGCACTCCGTTGCGGAGACCTGGGAAGGAGTTCCTCAATGTGTCTTCCGAAATGGTTTCCAATTCACCGTATTTTGGAATGTGTTGTTTGATAACAGCAGGATTAGTACGCGGAGCCAAGTCATGCATTTTAACTTCAATAGTGTCACGGTCTACGTATGTTGGGATGCTGTATAAAATATCATTAAATTCGACAACGTGCTTCAAGTTGTTCTGTGTAGCAAATGATTCTGCTTGTTTTTTTGTTTTGGAACGTAATCAGTACCTCATGGCGTAGATGATGTAATTGCACAGTATTGACTTCTGATATGTTGAGCTTCATGTTCAACAATTGCTCCACGTCATGGGTCGCTGGTCTTAGGACATTTCGAAAAGTCAACAGCAACATAGTTCGGCCGAACCGGGTTATAAATTGGCTTGGCATTGTCACTCATTGTTTGTTCACGTTTCACACACTAGATAGTAGTTATCGAATTTTGTTTTTGCAACTAGACAATGCAGCGTACGGGTAAAATTTGATTGCCTGTCCTGCTATAGAGGTATTCCACGAAGATCCGTCCGAAAATCTCTAAAATCGCGACCGACCATCTTAGATTCCGATAAAACTTTACAGGTTTAACCGGCATGGAAGACTAATTATTTTCCACAGTCAATAAGATTATTTTGACTCAAGCGCAATTTTTAAAAGGGCGTAGACGTTTATACGTGCAACAATTTCAAAAAATTTTTGTTCGATTACACAATTTTATACAGTAAAACTATCTGAGAACGAGTTACAGAGAATGAATACTTCTGCACGAAAAAAACATACGCTGAAAAATTTTTTGTGTCAGTTTTCACAAAAACAAAAATTCATGATAAAATTTCAAATTGCAAAAAAACCCATTTTTTCTATTTTTTTATATTTTGTCAACAAAACCTAAAGAGAAAAGAAACATTTTGAATGTGATTTCATGATGGAGAAATTATCATCAAACAAGTTTTTATAACAATAACTTTATACATGTTTTTAAATTACATTCTAATTGACATACAAAACTGTAATTTTATTACAGAATATAATTCTGAATATCACTTTATATCAAAATGCATTTAACAAATATCTTGCAAAATGCGATAGTTTTCGAGATATTTGCAATTTTGCTCCAACAAGAACAATTAATTCATGTAATTAAGTCCTTTTTAAAAGTTATTCGCGTTACCCCATCATAAATCGTGAAAAGTCCAATGTTTATCATTTTACAGACATAAAAGAAGCTCTTTTAGTGTATTTGGATCATGGAGAAACTTTAAATAAAAAATTTTTCCTAACAAAAACTTTTGACAAATTTTCATAATTCATACTATTTGCAGTCAAAACTAGAATTTTATTTTAGAATATGATTCCAAACGCCATTTTAAATCGAAATGTGCATAACAAAAATTTTCTGAAATGTAGCATTCTCGAGATATTTTAAATTTTGTTTTAACAACCCAATTATTTTGTTTTATACGACCTTTTCAGAAGTTATTCGCGTTTCTCCATCCACAGCAATTAGTTTTTCGTAAGGCCAATAACATTTCTTGTAACTGATTTAGTGATGAGTGACGGTGCCCAGCAAAAAGCAACCCAGATGCGGCCGAACTGTGTTGCTGTTGATTTTTCAAAATGCCCCGTAAGACCAGCCCTTGGGGAAGTGGAACAGTTATTAAAAGTGCAGATGGAACTCAATCTGGCTGAAGTGAAAACCCTTCAAATGCATCATATCAAACATTGCGTGCTGATTTCGTTCAACAACATTAACCAAGCTGAGTCATTCGCCTCACGAAACAACATGCAGCACACCGCCGAATGCGGCAATGTTAAATATAGCATTCCCGTATACATCGAGAACGGCGCTGTAGAAGTTCGGGTCCATGATTTGGCTACGCGTACCCCTGACGGCGCGATTAAAAAATGATTGCAAAAATACGGAGAAGTAGACACCGTTACACATGATACATGGAGGAATTTTTTTCCGGGCATCCCTAACGGTGTTCGTGTGGTGAGAATGCGTATGACCAAGCCAATTCCCTCTTACTTAAGCTTCACAGTGTTAGGAAGGGACGATGCTCTCATTCAACAGACATCACTAGTCACGTACCCAGGGCAAATTCCTACGTGCCAGTTCTGCACAAAGAAGCTGCACCTCGGAAAACCTTGCGTAGAAACTGTTAAGGAAAACTCAAATCCAACTGAAATCAGCACACAACCATCTTACGCTAAACCACTAACAGCTGCAAAACCAACATCTGTGGATCAAGCACCAACAACCAGCAACAACAACAACGAAACGAATGCCGATAACGAACATACTAAAACGACCCTTAAGAGTAAAACACAAACTGAAACACTGGCAATATTTCGCCCCCTAGAAAAAGGATCTCAACACGCAGCAGGAAGCTGCGGCTGAACGAGACCAAAAATTTAATGAAGCTGTTTTTTTTATTTATTGTAAAAAAACAAACAATCGGCCTCGTCGAGCTACCGCATTTGGGCCTAAATACATTTATCAATTATAAAAAAAAATATCAGGATCCCATTCCGACAATTTTTCAAAAGTCCTCATGATGTTTACAACAACAGGTTATCAATGTACGGATCAAATAATTCTTATTGTAATATTGCATTAAATCAGTCAGCATCAATAAATTTCTTACTTCAATGCAATAATCTGTTTTTGAGTGGGAAGGGGGTGTATGGTGTTAAACCCCAAAGCCTTCTCTTGGCTACGCCGTTGCTTGGAGTTATTTATTTCGCTTTTTATTTTCCGATATGTTTCAGATCGATCCGATGGTTCTAAGTTAGAAAAATTGCAGTCAGAAAGTTCGCGCATATGAAAATTTTTACACTGATAAGTTATCAAGTTCCTTCCAGACAACTTGGAATTGTTCGGTGATTATTTCTAGCGGTTGTAGATAGAAGAATGAAATACAAAATTCGTTTTATCGAAATAATGTTTGGCTTATTTAAATGGATTATTCCTATATTGAACAATAAATAGTCGACAAAGGGTAATCCACAAATAACAAGCCATATCTGTTAAAGTATTCAAAATAGGTATTTCATGTCTTTAGTAAAGTTATTCGCAAAAGTAAGAACTACAAATTTGCTGAAGACATCATTTCAATACAATCACTTCCAAGAAAATTTATGAAAATATCTCACTCGTAGGGGGATTAATCAGCAAAAGCACAATACCAAAAGAAAGGGCATATTACCTCTATTAAATTCTCCGAAGATACTATAGACCTAAAATAGGCCGTTTTGGCGTTAATAATAGATTACATGTTTTTGGTCATATTTCTGGCAATGGGAAATGATAAAAAAATTTGTCCGTATTTAATGTTAAATATCTCTTTTGATAATAGTACGATTTCAACCATATTTAGCTTGTGCACGTATATTGTATTTGATCCCGTAAAATGTACGTCTATTATAGATAACGAAAATAATGTAATTTGTAAAGGTGGTAATTATCTGCGCTGATTGGTCCGTACAATTCAACCAAGCAGCGAGCGTTGTTAGGACTGCCTCTTTTTTAACAAATGAACTTCGCCAGGTATAAAAACGGCACATAAGAGAAAATTCGTCAGTTTGCTTTCTGACCTCGTAGTAGCTGCTACGTTTTGTGTCAGCTCAAACTCTTCGGTTGGAATATATTCAATGACTGCCGCCAGGCATCATTCCACCCAATGATGCACAGGCGTGGCGTGCATACCATGATCAGCGCACATCGCAGAAAAAGCAGAACGCGAAAGGGTGCTTGAATGCGAAAGACCCCGCTCTCTTGCTCTTTAAATTATGCGTGGCGGGCTCAAATAAATTCATCATTTGGTTAATTTTCTTTTGGCAAGCGGTGGTATGATTTACGATGACGATTTTAAGGTTGGACAAAGAAAGGGTAAATTAAAAAAAAGCAGTTTTTTCCAGACCGTATGTCAGATCTTTATAAAAATCAATCAGCAGTACTGTAACAACATTCTACATACCCTGATTGATTTTTATGAAAATCTGACATACGGTGTGGAAAAAAACTGCTTTTTTCGTTTGCGAATTTCGCGCATTCTCTATCCAACCTTAATAGCATTGGTTGTTGTGTTGTGTGAAAGAGATGATGTTGGCTTATTGGATACTGATATAATATGTTTCTATCGTTGATTTGATACTCGGGGCAAACTGGGATAACTTTTTCCATATCATCTATGTATATGCTGTTATAAACACAGTTTAATTGTATAACTGCTGCATGAATGACGGGATTTACAGACATGTCGGAATTCTACGGACTTTTGATAGCCTCCTACAGACGTAGCAAGAAATCTACAGACTTTTTGTATTTAGCAAAATTGTACTAGAATAACTGTATTCGACTACGAGTGATTCCTTCATTAATAGTATTCTAATTTCAATCTATTTTTAAATTAATATTCCAGTGTAACTAGGATTTACACAACCATCTAGAGACATTTACAGACATTATAATTATTCTTCTGCAGACATTTCATAAAAAAAAGCATCTGGCATCGCTGCCTGGTACTACATTCGTTGTGGGTTATTATCATACGTGGCAATTGCAGGGTTATTGTGAAAACTCCACGCTAAGAAACCTGTTTGGTGAAGGTTTGAACATGTATATGTATTATGTATAGGGTATTCGTCTTAACTCTCTAATGCTGACATTCCACGCGCAAATGCCCTTCTGCTGGCTCTTAACTGTAAAGTAAGTACAATTTACAGTTGTTGTTGTGTTGTTGTGTAGCACGGTGATATTCGTAGATTGCACACTAACGATTATCATGTTGCCTATAGGTAGCTCAACTCATCTTGCTTGTGAGATAAATGATCGGGAATGAATTTTATCTCTTATGAGTTCAGTAAACCAATAGCATGAGAATCGTTATTGCCGGCCACGACCATCTTCACCGATACTTAGGATAGGGTAGGAAATGTTGATGTAATACCTACTTAAGGAATGCCCCCGACTCAGCGACGCTTCCATGGGTATTACGGAGTTGGATTGAAGGACAGGTACAGGTCTAGAATTCGCCACAAGCAGGCAATGCGACCACAAAATGAATATGTTTTATGCGGTGGGATGGTTAATCTCCGAGTACACATATACTCAGAGCAAAAAGATATTTAGTTATGATTTTTCTTGCATTTAAACTCTGGATAGCCGGCCATCAAGAGTGATTTAGTTTTTCTCTAAACTACAGCAATTTGAACTCCAAACAGCCGGCCGTAGGAGTATTGCTAAAAGCGCGAGCTAGTCTGATATAAATATTCGTTTGAGAATTGGGTAGTAGGACCACAAGTCATGAGTATTTTAATATGCACTTTCAAATAAAGCCACAACTTAGTCTATCCTCATATCGAGTCATAGCCACCACGGGCTGCACCTACCTCCGACCTCTAAGGCAAAGTTTTGCCGGACCACCGATCGCGATCTACTTTCAAATATCCAGTGTATGCACATACATATGAAAAGACGCATGTATACATGCCTACATACACACTCATGCACACATTCACACACATATATTCGCACGCACACACATATTTGCACATATACATATATACCCATATGCGTTTAACAGCGCCAGATGAGAGGCCATCGCTGCAGCGCTGTACAGAATTGGGGTCCTCGATCTATGCCCGCTCCTGAAGAGCTATTAATTGTATAAAGGCACGTGAACTTTCACCTTGTTTCTATACACGACATTCAAAGAACTGTAAAATACAACGAAAAGCGACTACTTTTTCTGACTCATGAGTTTTTTTATGGCAGGATCCATGTAGTTAAAGTCTTCGTAATATAGGTAATATAACAATAATAGCACGCGTCGTTATGCTAACCGGAGTGTATCCTGCGAGGTATAAAATAAGTATAACCGATGTGTCTGAACCGAGTGTATGTCGGACACACAACCGACGACACACGCGTGTTTTATTTCTCACCCTACCACTAGAAATAGAAACAAAACTAGAGACAAGAAGAACGACAAGAAACCAATTTGCCAATTAAATGTGAGCGTAAAGGGACCGCCCGTGTCGTGCCACTCCGCTACTGACCAGTGTTTGGTACTTCTAAAATGATGCGTCAAAAACTTGTATGCATGTATAACAGGAGCGGATCCAGAAAGAAATTTCGGGAGGGGTCCGAAATTTCGATTTTAAAATGAACATTGTACAATTCGTAATATGTAATAATCTTATTTATTGAATATCAGTTTTGTTGGTCAACTTTGGTTTGGAATGATTTTTAGTTTGAAACTAATATAAAATTGAAACTCATTTAAAATTTCTCAACAAGTAAAATAATTTCGGAGGGGGTCCGGACCCCCAGGATCCTCCCCCTGGATCCGCCACTGATGTATAAAAAAACTATATAAATCCTCCGAACTATTTTCCAACAAACAACTCCGAACTATCTTCTAACTCCGAACTAACAAAGCATGAATTGTTGAGAAATATTTAAGAGAAGCTTGCTGCGTGGAGAATATAGTAATATTGGCTGAAAATTTTTAGAAAATGATGATTATGCATAGTGTAGTTGTTACTCGCATTGCCCCTATGATGTAATCCAATATCAACAATAACGCTAATAATAAGCATCGAAATTATGCCCATAACAATTATCTCAATCAGAACAAATTAAACTCAAGTGTGTATTACATCGAGGTTGTACGCGTGACGGTGCCTTGACGCATTAGATTTTGTTGAAACCTGTCATACCCGCACTGAACTAATTAAATCATATCTCGACAAACTACGACGCAAAAGCCAACCGCCAACCCCCCCCCCCCCCCCCCCCCCCGAAGGGGAACCCCGGAGAAACCATTGCCGATCCCGTTTCTAGACCGGAGTCGTTCTAGATTCGCTCTAATATTTACAAAATCCATATAAAATGACAGCTCCCAGCGAACCCAGAGCGACTCCGATCCGAAAACAAAACAAGCATATTACTGCTTGAATTCAGTTCCCATCAGTTTATGCAAGAGAAAACTTTTCTCTTTTGTTTACTTTTAATATCTGCGATTAGCGAGCAACGGCTCGTCCGGAATCCCCATTCAAAGCGAATTTCGACAGTCGGCCCCCACACCGCTATCATATGTTTGTCGAGTAAATCCACCCGGTACTCACCGGCTCCAATGACACAATCGATTCTAATTTGAATCGGTTGTCACTGTAGCCGGATATTAACTAGAGGCAGCCAGTATTTCCTAGTAGCCTTTACAGGGCAACGAAAAGTGCCATAGTAGTGTTTTGTTTTCACATTGATCTTGTGATTAACCACCGACAAGAATAGTTTTTGTATACTTACAATCTTGTTAAATTGTATCAGAGAAACATTTTCGTTGGTCATAGCCATCCGGTCCCATTAAATGAAAATAATACATCCCGATTAGCTGATGCCTATGAGAACTTTAATCGTATTGTGTTTTTTGTAGTTAGAAAATACATTAGCCTTAGCCTTCATTTGCTTAGTATTAGGACATTACATATTCACTTCAAAGCAATCTATAATTATCGTTACATTATCTTCATATTTTGCTTTGGCATATGCCTTTTTAGAACGGCTCTCTCTGGAAATCTAATCAACCCCTTCATAAATGGATAAATACTGTGTAACGTTTCATAAATGTAGCTACTTATGGTTGATGGGTTCATATTGTAAATATAACTCAGTGTTGCGAATGGCTAGTTCAATCTTAATTTTCGTAATGTAAGTATAAATATTGCTTCCTCGTTAATTCCTTGAAGACACGGTATATCTCTAGACAATATTTCGAACAAATGTTTCAAGGTTTTACCACTGCTAAGACCTGTAAAATATCTACATTTTTGTCGTCATTGAGAAAAGACGAAATACTGAACCGTGTTGCTTCTCTACTAATATTTATATTCAGTTTTAAATTAACGATTACTTTTTCGAGATCTTTTATATGTAGCTGCAACTTGATAGCTTCTTTCCTAGTTTTATCTGATTCTCCAATTAGCGATGGCGTTGTTTAAGTACATGTGTCTGTCACAAATTTGGACGATAAATCCTGATCGCCCAAAGAATTTTTCTGTATTACACCACAGAGAACAGACGTCCATCTTCAGCATTCAACTTGTGTAAAATCTCTAACGGTTTCAAAGGTAGTTGGGATATCCAAACCAGGTGCGCTACTGTCGTCATGTTTTTAGTGGCTGAGTTCGACAGAATTGACAACGGTTATTCCTCTACCCAGTCAAATTAGTCCGGAACCGGTTCGGAATTCCAACATGAATTCCAGCTCAAATGCATCAACCGATAGAGTCGGAATCGGTTGTTTTCTTTGAGCAAGATTTCATACTGAATCCATTCAGGATTTCGAACCGGTTCCGGAATGGATTTGACGGATAGTTGGGATAGGTTGGTGTGGCGGAGCTAGTGTTTATCGTATATTAATTCAAATGTTTGCACACGTTTTTTAAATATTTTTGTTCGATCATGTATGTTGTTCTGTTGATTGCACTGTTGAGAAAAGTGGTGATATGGTCAATACGTTTTTATTAATGACTAGAGTATCAGAAATCATTGTACTTTATATAGGATTATAGGATTCATTAAATGTAAAAATATTGCAGTAAAAAATATCCACGACGCCATTATTGGATTAAACTAAAACCGCCATAATATCTTGTTAAAACTAATTGTTCTTGCTCAAGAGTAATAGGAGTTTTTCAAGATCGTGATAAATTCATTTTTATTTATGATACACTTGAAGAAGAGCTGTTTGACTTGAATAAAACTAATAGGAATTTTTCAAGACAGAACGGTTAGATGGAAGATCGCCATAAATCGAGTCTATTTAGCATTGAAAATGTCAATGTTGAAATAAAAATGCCTATGAATAATTATTATGGTAGTTACAATTCCATCTAAAAATTGTTGATTTATTTCAACGACGCATGTTAAATAGATCTATATGAACAACTAACGACATATCGCTATATGTACAGCACCTACACAGATTTGCAAAGTTAAATGAATATTTTATAATCATCGAGCTGGCTGTTTATACATGAATGAGGTACATGTCATGACTTCTCCGTTGGAATACGTTACATGCCCCGTCAGTCGTTAAAGTTTGTTTATTATAGAACGCTCTTATGCAAGAGTATTTTTACTTCGTTTAAAGCTTTAGGAAGGTTTTATGGTAGCATTCTTAAGATATATTATGCTTCAACAAGAATGCCATAAAACTATCTTTTGGTTTGAATGAGGTTGGAAAGCGATGTCTTAAGAAGAGGCACAAGAGTCTCTTAAAATTGCTCATAAGACTAATTACACTTACGAAAAATGTAGTTTTATGGATATTTCTTCAAGAGTTCTTGAAGCACTCTTAAACCCTGTCAAGCATATAAAGCCAAATACCCTTTTCATAAGCATTGTTAAAACCAGATACACTATGAAATGCCTTCATAAGTAGTAACAAAAATTAAATAAAACTTAAACTTAAATAAAACCAATTAGCATTTGGATTGTTATTTGGGCAGTTAACAGTAATTATCAAAATATTGTTGCAAATGGTCTAGCCTCGTCATAACTCCCGTAAACTTTAGACAGTTCGTGGCCGGATGATAACTTGAAAAATGAGTTCTGTGAGCGTTTAGACAAGACCTACGCTGCCGCTAGAAGCATAACCGTTCCATCTGCTATGGGGATCCCTATTGTGTAATTATTCGTAGAGCGGCAGCATGGAGAGTGCCGAAAAGGCATCGCGTCATAACGTCCGAGGTCATAACGTCCGAAGGGTGGTGTGTTATAACGTCCGGGACATTATGACGCAGCCTGATGCGAAAACGGATGTGCGTCATTTTCGGATCTTATGACGCACCCCTTGTGCGCCGTAATATCCCTGACGTTATAACGAACAATCGATTTCGGATCTTATGTCGCAGTCGATACCCTGGACAATGTGACGCACTTATAGGTTCGGATATTGTGACGCATAAGAACTGCGTCATAATGTCCCAGGTCATATCGCCCCAAAATAATGTGCGTCATAGCGTCCGGGACATTGTGACGCACGGTGGTGCGTCATAAGATCCTAAAATAAATATACGTCATAAAGTCCGCTATAGGGATCTTTAATTTGGAAAAATTGTGCCAGTTTATCATATGTATTGATAGCGGGTGTCCTTACGAGTACACTCATATCATTCTTAAAGCTTAATTATTCTTGTATGATTTTTAAATTTAAAAAAAAAACAAATTAAATTCAACCAGCAAACTGACAGTTGTCCGACTAAATGACGTATCTGCAAATATCTCGTTCACCTCATTGTTAACCGGGACAGCACCCCACACAGCATGATCTGATACTTTTTCAATCCGCTAGCAGGCTGCCATCCCAAGTTTCATCTGAAAACTATGGTAGATCTGATAAGGCAACCTATGGAGTTGTGCAAGTCGCATGGGTTTGGATGTGTTATTGTCCTAAAAGGAAACAAACTAAAAAATGTTTTTTAGTTTTTGTTTGAAAAAGGACTGAGATATTAACTCACGGTACTAATCTGCATCAGAATATGCCTTAACCCGCACACTCCTAAAGATCCCTATCATTCTAGTGTCACAACACCCGAAAGTAGTCCTGGGTCACAGTGTCCGGGATCTTATGACGCACACTGATACTAGGATGTTAGACTAACTGCACCGGAGCGTGGGTAATAGCGATTTGCTAACCGCCATCATAACACGACACCGCACCGGCGGTTCGTAAACAGGTTGGGAAATGGAAACTTATCGTTTCGGTTTATAGCGAGTGCGTATATTTGATAACTTCTTCCAACTGACGGCAACGTTGCTATTCGTAGAAAGGAAGCAAAGCAAAGGAAAATGTAAAAAATAGGGTCTCGCGATGATTGAATTAAATAACACTTATTTAAAGTTTACTGAAATTACAACAGAATTATTGAAATTAAAAGTTTATTGTGGTTTTAATGAAAATATATTTTCAAACCTTGATTCACACCAATTATTTTGTCGTTTGATGCAATGAACAGTATTTGTTTGAATTCAATAGCACATATTTATGATCATGCTGTATATTTACTGCGTGAAAGTAAAAATGAGTGCATCGAAGCAACTTGGATTGAACTGGTAGATATAGCATTATGTCAAGCTGTCATGATGTGTCCCAGGATCAGATTGATGGGTCAAATCAAAAAACCAAAAATCTGCATAGAATGTATGAGGAAACGCTGCGAACAAATGGAACTGTGGAAAGTAAGATTCAAAAAGAAAGGCAATGCGTGAATTTTTCTTGTGCAAAAGTCTTTAATTCAGGTCCAATAGTAAGTGGAAGATAACGACGATAATTGTTTGCCACACACTCTGCAGCGCTTGGTTCAGAAAAGAATACCTAAAAAGAACTTGGACGGACACAGATCACACCTGTTACATCATCACCATCTAGTTTCAGGCGGTGGTTCATCATATTTTCGGGGGATAATATGATGTTGTGTATAGTGAAATGTATGAACGTGAATGCACTACCCTAATAATGTTGACTAAAAGCCATTTTTTTTATTGTACCAAAACAGTAGTTTAACAATAATTTATACTATAGTCTAATATGACATTACAATACAAAATCAATAAATTTGAACCTTTCTCCATAAAATTTCAAAATTCACTAATTTTGTGAAAAAGGAGATGGCGGGGTTGGACGGTAGTACTTAACATTATAAAAATTGATATTTTAATACATTCAAACATTTCTTATATTGCTCATAGAAACAGTAATACGAAATGTTAATTAACTAATTTATTGTTGGACAATAAAATTGATTGTTGCAAGAAATTTTATTACAAATTTACTAGAAGAATTCCACGTCGAACAATGTAGAAATATTCTATGATTCAAGGATAATTACTTTTGTTAATTCGTTTCAATAGTTTTTGACTTACTCCGAGAATTTTATCCAAACTGTTGATACATGGATGTGGATTCGACGACCAATTTGGTAAGCAGCAAACGTCACGTTCAAAAATGTTCGAACGTTCGACTGTTTAATCTTCCTATGAATATGACCTGTGTCAGGCCATGATAAACGCCGGAGGATCCTTTGGCTCGGTCTATGTACAGACAAACAGACCTAACAGACTGATTTGAGAAGTACATCGACCATATTCAAAGGAGCACATCTGAACATTACATTATGCTACCTACTGTCGCTTCAGCTCATCGCATCGCAAAAAGCGATGCATTTAACAGGCGAAGCTCTAGTAGAATTCCAAATTGTTTGCGTTAAAAGTGTTTATCATATTAAACTCTGGTTAGGAATTTTTCACTACCCCGCAGGACCATTGTTTGAAAGCAAGATTCCGTGGTGTAATTTGCCATACTGATAAATTGGAACCAAATTTATAATTTTAAACAGTAAGTGATAATTTGATTCCATCTTTGGAATTACCGTATCGATGACAAAATGTTGGATGAAATTGATACACTGTATCAATTTGCCACAAATTCGTGTGTACCAATTTGCCCCAGGGTATGCACTTAATGTTTATTTCTTGAAGTAGATGTAGTTGTAGTTAGTATTCCATTTCCAGTGATACAACCGATTCTAATTGGAAATGGTTGTGTTATTGGCGGCGGAATACTACAAGTTAAGCTCAGCCGGAATGTTGGCTGGTTCTAATTTGCATTCCGGCTTTAGTGACACATTTTAGTTAGAATCGGTTTTATCAATGGAGCCGGAATATGGACTAAAACCAGCCAGAATTCCGGCTCATTTCCGATTGAACTTTACTGGGTGTACGAAAAGTCCGTATACCGATTACTAGAAGTCTGTTGGCCGATAGTAGCGCCGGCTAGCGGCTAGTTGTTGCTTGCTGATGTCCGGAGAAACTACTGTTGGCTTAGCGCAGTTCATAGCTGTCACGAAAGTGATGGCAATACTCCTTTTGTTCACGAGCACTAGATGTGTTTGGTGAATATTGGTTTGGAACTCCCCCTCAACGTGAATTTTGATAATTGTCTTTTAAGCACAAAGCTCGGATCTATATTGGGAACTTGCCATTTGATCCAACCACTACTGATTCCTGATTCTAGTTCTAAGTTAGACGAGATGTGATGACTATATCAACGTAATCAACCTCGTGTATCAACCTCGGAAAACAACGCAGTTTACTTCAGGAAGTTAATATCATTATTGAAGCCACGCATAAAATGCTACCACTTCATTATTTTTGTTTTACTGTATACTATTCTTCTTAAGTTGTACAGTAATGTTTCCATTTCGAGTGGGTACAGTCCAGCGTACCAAGTATTCCTGAATAAGCCCACTACTCTGCGATTCAAAATCGCTTTTGAAAATTCTTAAAACGCAGATATATTTACCCAACTATACTCTCTGCAATGTTACCACAGATGACGGACATTTGGGCTAAAAATGTATGTAAAAATCTGTCTAAACATCTATTATCTGGGGTATAGCAGGATTCTCACATAGATTAAGGCGCAAATTTTCTCTCATGCGAATATATTTTACTGTAGTGTCCGAAGGACGTATGTCAGATGGCTTTCGCATAATTTAGTAAAACCCAGCTTTCTCTGGCTTTTTATTATAGTATTATCTCCTCTTCAAAGGCTTCGAAATACAAAAAACGAAAGTCCTCGAAACCAATCGTTCGTGAAAACTGGTTCCGCAAAACAATTGTTGAATGGTCGAAAAGCTTCTTTCACCGCAAGTCTGTTCGTAATATCTAGGATGAGATCTTCTTCATTGCACTCCTGATTCGGAACCGTCGTAGTATGTGCTTTAGACAATAACTGCCGGGCAAACATTAGTTCATGGAATTCTATGAATTCTCATAATTATTATTACATAGAAAATTTTAACATATTTGAACAAAAAATGTCTTATTGAATTCAATTATACAATGTTTATTGCTTCAATCAGCAAAATTAATGGTACGAACATTTTTTGCATTCAAACAATAATTAACTTTTAATCTCAATAAACATTTCCAGTTCGAATAATGTTGCAATCATTTCAATAATACAATTTTTGGAAAAGAGAACGATATTTGTTACTGAAATGATTTTATTGAATTCAATAAATAAATGTATTTTCTTTCTAGCTATATTTTTTCACTGAATTAAATCCAAATAATTAAATTTTTTTTAAAAAAAATACTTTATTGCATGATTGCAAAAAATGTAACGTAACTATAACAACTACCGGTGTGAAAACAGATTATTATTTTGGCAACCTATTTACCAACGACCGGTGCGAAAACGGGTGTCTAAATATATTATTGTCGTTTAGCGTAATCAAAATACACACGCATTTGCTTACGCACCGATGCTGATAGTCTTATGACGCAGAGGGGTTGCGTCATAAAGTCCGGGATAATATCCCAGTAAAGTTCAACCGGAAATGAGCTGGAATTCTGGCTGGTTCCAGTTCGTATACGGGTTCCAGTGACACAACCGATTCTAACTAGAATCGGTTGTGTCACTGGAGCCGGAATGCGAACTGGAACCAGCCAGAATTCCGGTTCATTTCCGGCTGAGCTCAACTGGGATGTACTGCGTCAAAGCGTCCCAAGTCATAAGGTCTCAATATCATAATAACTGGGACAATATGACGCACCAGGCTGCGTCATAATAGGTAATTGTTTACTTTAGGTACTTTTCTCCCTGTAAGTGGAAAACTTTTTTTTCTTGTCATCGGAATCGCCAGCAAACCTGTGATCCACCCGTTTGCCCGGTATACTCATACATAGGGGCTATCCCTAGTTTACGGACAGCACTAAAAAAATCGATGTGGCATATCCACATTAGGCATTATCAATGTCTTAACTAGTAACACTAGGATAGTATTCATTGACGAAAAATAAAATATTGTCGTTTCATTCGTGTGCTGTCCGATTTCGTTGTCGCTCAGTCGGACTTAAAACTAGGGATGGCCCCTATGTTTGAGTATACCTGGCAAACGAGTAGATCACAGGTTTGCTTGCGATTCCGATAACAAATAACAAGGTCACCTCATCCGGCGGATCCTCTGCGGCTTTGCGGCTAATAATCCTTGGACTCGGCTATGCGGCATAGCCGCATTAAGCTAACTTCGCCAAAAACCTTACTTTTGTGAGCGCAATAACCTTACGAGTAAGTTTAGCAGGTACGACTTATTTTTAAACTTATTTTTTTTTTATTCATTTCGTTTATTTGATAGGCACAAATGCGTTAGCTTGGCGGTGCCGAATTCTTTTGTTTTTACATTTTGAATATCTTAAAACTAGGAGGTTACAATGTTGAAATATTTTTTTTATAAAAGAGAAAAAATTTACAGCTATCTTAAGACTAGAAAAAAAAATTCTATATATAAAAGAGGGGGCAAAAGATTTTTTTTATGAAAAATTTTAAAACAAGGAATTCAATACTAATAGTTTTTTAGGAAATATTTACAGTTATCTTAAAACTAACAATATAGTTTGGTACACAAAAGGGGGAACAAATATTTATGAAAAATTTCACAGATGTTTTAAAACTAGGGATACAATTCTATTTACAAGATGGGGGACAATAGTTTTAACAAAGAGTAGAAATTACAACTATCTTAAAACTAGGAATACGGAATACAAATTTGATTTTTTATCGGATACTTATGCTTGGTCATTTCCAAAATCGGTGTAGAAGTAGTTGTATCAAGGACAGGGGAGAGAAGGCGTAGATGGTGACCGGTAGAGAAGAGCAAAACTTGCAACTTTCGGGCAAACGGGAGATCAGCGAAACAAATTTGCGCCTCAGTCTAGTAGGTCGGATTGGCGGATGGTATTCTTCGGACCCGCGGGGAATCATTCAAAGGGAATCCTTCGGACCTCGAGTCGCTCTCGCTTCAGATTCCGTAGCGATAAGGGCGACGGCGGTTACATAGTGGCAGTCTGAAGCTTATCGGTTCCACACGGCAAGAGAAAACTTCTAAAAACGAGAAATAAAAAGAGAGGGGCTAAATTGGGATATTTATCGTTTTTATGAAAGTATAAATAAGGGACATATAGGGGAAATCACGATTTGCCAGCATATCTCGGACTGGGACATTGGGTGGTCTACCTCGGGCCCGAAGGGAATCCTTTAACTGAGACCTGGCGTCCAAATACCCGGCGCATACCCAGACAACGTGCTCGATGTCATGATAACCCTCGTCACAAGCGCACAGACTACTCTCCGCAAGCCCAATACGCCGCAAATGTGCATCTAAGGTGTAGTGGTTGGACATAAGTCGGGACATTACACGAATAAAATCCCGACCCACATCCATCCCCCTGAACCAAGGCTTCGTTGATACCTTTGGGATAATCGAATGTAGCCATCGTCCAAGTTCACCATTGCTCCACGAGGTTTGCCAACTGTTGAGTGTCCTCTGACGACAAATACTAAAAAATTCGTTGAAGCAGATTGGTCTTTCGTATATTTCACCATTTAATGCGCCCACCTTTGCTAATGAGTCGGCCTTTTCATTGCCCGGGATAGAACAATGAGAGGGTACCCAAACAAAGGTAATCTGATAAGATTTTTCAGATAACGTACACAAGGACTCCTGTATCTTCCCCAGAAAATACGGGAATTGCTTTTTAGGCTTCACCGCACGAAGAGCCTCGATAGAGCTGAGGCTGTCCGAAATGATGAAGTAGTGATCTGTGGGCAGAGTGTCGATGATCCCAAGGGTGTACTGAATTGCAGCTAACTCTGCGACGTAAACTGAAGCAGGATCATTGAGCTTGAATGAAGCGGTGATAGTATTGTTGAAGATACCGAAGCCAGTGGACCCATCGAGATTTGATCCGTCAGTGTAGAACATTTTGTCACAGTCGACTTCTCGGAATTTATTATAAAATATATTGGGGATCACTTGAGGGCGTATATGGTCCGGGATTCCACGAATCTCTTCCTTCATGGATGTGTCGAAGAATACAGTAGAATCAGAAGTATCTAGGAAACGAACACGGTTGGGAGTATACGTAGAAGGATTAATGCTCTGTGCCATGTAGTCGAAGTACAAGGACATAAATCGGGTTTGAGAATTAAGCTCGACGAGCCTCTCGAAGTTTTCAATCACCAACGGGTTCAGAATGTCGCATCGGATGAGCAATCGATATGAGAGTTCCCAAAATCGATTTTTTAGCGGAAGAACGCCCGCCAGCACTTCGAGACTCATCGTATGGGTCGAATGCATGCAACCCAAGGCAATGCGCAAGCAACGATACTGGATTCTCTCCAGTTTGATGAAGTGTATGTTCGCAGCGGAGCGGAAACAGAAACACCCGTACTCCATCACCGATAATATCGTTGTTTTGTACAACCTGATCAGGTCTCCTGGGTGAGCACCCCACCATGTTCCAGTTATTGTTCGGAGAAAATTGATCCTTTGTTGGCATTTCTGTTTCAGATACCTAATGTGACATTCCCAGGTACCTTTAGAGTCGAACCAGACCCCGAGATATTTAAATGTGAAAACCTGGTTGATCGTTGCACCCATTAATAGAAGCTGGAGTTGCGCCGGCTCACGCTTCCTAGAAAAAACAACCAACTCAGTTTTCTCCGTGGAGAACTCAATACCCAGCTGAAGAGCCCAAGCAGACAAATTGTCCAAGGTATTTTGTAATGGTCCTTGCAAGTCGGCAGCTTTGGGCCCTGTAACAGAGACCACCCCGTCGTCTGCAAGTTGCCTTAGCGTGCATGAATTGGCAAGACAATCGTCAATGTCATTAACGTAAAAATTGTAGAGCAGGGGACTTAGACATGAGCCCTGGGGAAGACCCATGTAGCTAAATCGCG
Source organism: Topomyia yanbarensis (assembly GCF_030247195.1). Taxonomy (NCBI): domain Eukaryota; kingdom Metazoa; phylum Arthropoda; class Insecta; order Diptera; family Culicidae; genus Topomyia; species Topomyia yanbarensis. Next base: position 299,570,691 of record NC_080671.1, on the reverse strand, counting down.
ATGTTGTTAAATCGCCATGCGAAAAGTGCATGTGCTTTTCAGACAACAGGTTTAGCAAAAAGTTATTTAGAGTCGGTGAAAGACCATGCTGGTGCAGCTTCTCTGACAGAATGTTGATAGAAACTGAGTCAAAAGCCCCCTTAATATCCAAGAAGACTGATGCCATCTGCTCTTTGTTAGCATAGGCCATTTGGATTTCTGTAGAAAGCAACGCAAGGCAATCGTTCGTCCCTTTGCCTTTGCGGAAGCCAAATTGTGTATCTGACAGTAAGCCATTTGCTTCAACCCAATTGTCGAGGCGAAACAAGATCATTTTCTCGAACAACTTCCGAATACAGGACAGCATTGCAATCGGCCGATACGAGTTGTGGTCGGAGGCTGGTTTTCCTGGTTTTTGAATGGCGATGACCTTCACTTGCCTCCAGTCATGAGGGACAATGTTACCCTCAAGAAACTTGTTAAATAAGTTCAGCAAGCGCCTTTTTGCAGTGTCAGGCAGATTCTTCAGCAAGTTGAATTTGATTCTGTCTAACCCTGGGGCGTTATTGTTGCATGATAAGAGAGCAAGTGAAAACTCCACCATCGAAAACGGTGTTTCGTTCGCGGTATCGGGAGGAGACGCGGCGCGGCACGTTTTCTGTACCGGGACAGAGTCCGGACAGATCTTCTTGGCGAAAGCGAATATCCAACGGTTCGAATATTCCACGCTCTCGTTGGTACTATTACGGTTACGCATACGTCGAGCCGTACCCCAAAGAGTGCTCATCGCTGTTTCTCTCGTTAACCCGTCGACGAACCGGCGCCAATAACTGCGTTTTTTGGCTTTCATTAGACTCTTCATTCGCCTTTCTAACGACGCGTACTGTTGATAGCTAGCGGGTAACCCGTCTTCCCGGAAGGCCTTATATGCAGTGGACTTCTCCGCGTACAGCTCTGAGCACTCTTTATCCCACCACAGGGTGGGAGACCGTCCATGGGTATTCGCGCTGGGTACTGGTTTAGTCTGAGCTTGATTCGCACTGTCGAGAATCAAGCCAGCCAAAAACCTGTACTCTTCCTCCGGAGGAAGTTCTTGAGCGGATTCGATTTTAACGGATATCGCGGTCGCGTAACTCTTCCAATCAATGTTCCGTGTGAGGTCATACGAGACATTGATTGTTTCCGATGGTCTTGAACCGTTAGCAATTGAAATCACGATAGGCAAATGATCGCTACCGTGGGGATCAGGGATCACCTTCCACATGCAATCTAACTGTAGCGATGTCGAGCAAAGCGATAAATCCAACGCGCTTGCGCGTGCTGGTGGTGTAGGAATCCGCGTCATTTCTCCCGTGTTTAAGATGGTCATGTTGAAATTGTCGCAAAGATCTTGGATTAATGTTGATCTATTATCATCATGAAGACAACCCCATACCGTACCGTGCAAGTTAAAGTCTCCCAGAACTAGCCGCGGTGCCGGTAAGGATTCCGTGATATTACAAAGCGTTCGGTGCCCTACCGAGGCTCTAGGAGGAATGTAGATGGAAGCAATGCAAAGGTCTTTACCTTTGATTAAAACTTGACAAGCGACAATTTCAATGCCTGGTGTCGAAGGGAGGTTAATTCGGTTGAAAGAATAGCACTTTTTGATCCCCAAAAGTACTCCTCCATAAGGGTTTTCTCGATCCAGACGGATTATATTAAAGTCGTGGAAGTTGAGATTTATATCAGAAGTTAACCAGGTTTCACATAATGCGAAAGCATCACATTTTAAACTGTTTAGTAAGAATTTGAAGGAATCGATTTTCGGGAGGATACTTCTGCAATTCCACTGTAGAACAGTGATCGAATCGGTGACCTCGTTCGATGACTTAGCCATCGAAGGATACGATCGCTGCAAGGAGGGGCCATTTAGTAGTCAACTGCTTCAAAAATGTTTGCACTATAGGGAGAAAACGTATCAGAAGGCTTTTAAGAGGATCAGTAACATTGAAAGCTGTGAAAATTAAGTCCACTATGTCAGAAAATTTCATTAGTCCGTTACTGGACTGAGTATCTGTTTGAAAAACGGGGACACTTGGGGTTTTTGGTGTCCCTGGAAGTGGTGGGTACTCCTTGTTAGAATTAATATTTCCAAGTCCTGGAGCAAATTGCTTCGGCTTTTGTGCATCACTTCCGTTGGATTTATTGGTTGTAGATGGCGCACTCTGAGTGGACGACACCTTGGCACCCTTACGAGGCAATGTAGGGGAGGCTAGATTTCTCCTCTTCCTGGATTCCCCTGGGTTAACCAATGATGTTCCCTCTTGTGGGTCGTCAGATTCTTGCTCAACGCCAGCCAATAGAGCAAAGGAATTTTCGGAAGGGACAGATGGCGAAGCATTCTTTAGCATTTCTGCATAAGAGTGCCTCGAGCGATCCTTAAGGGAGCGCTTAATTTTATCCCCGCGCTGCTTGTACACCGGGCATGACTTAAGAGCATGCGGAGTGCCCCCGCAGTAAATACACTTCTCAGTTTCTCCACCGCAAGCGTCATCCTCATGCTCTCCCTCGCATTTGCCGCACCGTTTTTTATTGCCACAATAAGTGGCTGTGTGGCCCAGTTGCTTGCAATTGCTGCAGTTCATTACCCGCGGTACAAACAGGCGAACGGGTAAGCGAACCCTATCCAGGAGGACATAGTTGGGAAGAGCAGACCCGGAGAAAGTCACCCGAATCGAGTCTGACGGAGAATAAGTTGTCTTATCATTTTCTGTTTTTGCAGAATACAATTGCTTGCATTCCAGAATCTTCACCTTTTGAAGTGAAGGGTCCTTAAAGCAGCCAACCCCGTACTTCAACAGGTCTTCGCACTTTAGACCCGGTTCGGCGACTATTCCATCGATCTCCACTGCCCTACAAGGCACATACACTCTGAATTGTTTCGTAAAACGCTCGCTGCGAGCAATCTGGTTTGCCTGATCGAGGTCATTTACTATAACGCGTATCTTATTGGCTCGAACACGTGTTATCTGAGCTACGGCCGGGTAGTTAGCAGTCAGCTCCCGTGATATTTCTAGAATATTGGGCGATTTCGTGTTGGGCCGGAAATACACCACCCAGGGTCCATTTGAACTGGCTGGGTATGTTTTAATACGGGGAGGACTGGGGGAATCAGGGGAGGGAGTAATATCGGGTTTATCCGGTAAATCCATGGGAATATCATTCCCATCCAATGTTACTTCGCCCTCGGCCATTTAGGCACGAGGATAGCACGTGGTGTAAACGAGAGATGAAACTTGTATTCAGGGGAAAGGGAAAAGTAGACCGATCGGGGAAAGGGAAACGAAAGAAAGAAAAATAATACTTAGCTTATATAGCGGCGTGTCCGGCAATTCTGGTATTCACTTCACCAGCCTGGGCACCGGCGAACAAAGACTGCCTCAAACAATAGTTGACCTTCACTGACAATATATATTCTTGTTCACTTTATGCACAGCACCAGAAAACGAACTGCTTCGATCGAGAGCTCGGAGAGTTATGGCTTTTAAACTTATTAATGAATTATTAAAATTTTCGCTTTCCGTCCCTTTTTTAAGAATCTACAACACTAAACTAGCATATTTTTAAAAGAAAAACATGTTTTCCGCTTACAAGGGAAGAAGTACCTAAAGTAAACAATTACCTCATAATATTTGGAAACGGGTGAGCGTCATGGAAACGCATGACGCACTTCATAACGCATATTCCTTTTCTGATCTTATGACGTACACCTTATGCGTCACAATGTCCCGGACGTTATGACGCACGTTCGTTTTCGGATCTTATGTCGCAGTTGGTTTCGTGGACACTATGACGCACATATAGTTTCGGATGCGTCATAATGTCCCAATGCTGTATGACTTTGGGCGTTATGACGCAATACCTGTGCGTCAAAATATCTGAAACAATGAGTGCGTCATATTCTCCCAGCTTTTATGACGCAATTCCTCTGCGTCATAACATCCCAATACCAGTGTGTGTCATACGATCCCGGATATTATGACACAGGACTATATCGGACGTTGTGATACAAGAATAACTTCGGATGTTATGACGCATTCTTGCTTTCGGATATTATGACACACTCTGGTACGTCATAATGCCCCGGACGGTATGACGATCACTGTTTTGGGACATTATGACGCAGTACCTCTTGTGCGTCACAATGTCCCAGACGTTATGACGCACCCCCTTCTGGGACCTTATGACCCGGGATGTTGTGACGCAGGGCGTCATAATATCCGAAACTATGAGTACGTCATATTATCCCGGAATATCAGTGTGCGTCATAATGTCCCGGACGTTATGACGCACCAACCTTCGGACGTTATGACACGGTGCCTGCCGAAAACATGACCTAACCATAATCGAAAAGACAAATGCGCATGTAGGAAGGGCAGAGTGTTTTCGTTCAGTTGGAAAGGACTCTCAACTCCCAACTACCACCGAGAACGGCTTAAGGTTTGTAAGTTACCGGTCAGCCCCAGCCACGAGCGCTACTGAGACTCCCTGAAACAATAACCTCAGGGTCGGCACGCTTATCCGTAATTTTCGCGGGTAGCAGGGAAATGCCTATTTCTGTCGATGTTAAAACACTCGTCTTTCACTTTTACAAATTTTATTCGCTTTCACTGATCCTTCCTCCCACTTTCTTATATCTATCTAACCTTTTCTCGACGGGCCCGTCGTATTCTGCAGTGCACCTTCCGCTTTCCACCTTCTGCTTCGCTGTCTGCTTCCGCGTTCGTTCGTCGGGTCGGTGGTTCCTCTCGCAATGTGGTTCGAGGGTGGCCTTCCAAGCGTACGCCGATGTTCGATCCGGCCGTCGTACGCCAACGATTTCCGGCAATAATGCGCGCGTCCTACAATGGCGGTCCCGTACGATGGATGGTTTTGTTGGGTTTTGTTTAACCAGAATAACGGGGTCCTGGGGGTTTGCAATGGTGCATAAGTTATCTGGCGAGGGCACATTTGGGCACAATGGGGGATGGAGAATGACCTTACCTGTTGTCCACGGTATCAGCACACACTTTATAGGACACAATATATCGTTCAATATTTTTTTTGGTTTATAATAATTTTGCGACTAATTGGTTTGAGTTTTTCCGAGTAAGTGATCGAATATATCACTTCGATCTTACCAAGAGGTCATTCCCCTATCCCGTAGGTCATTGCCCTCGCCCAGTGCATACAACAAGTATTTCCATCGCTGGTTTATGACATTAGTCATCCTATTCGCGCTTATCGCCACCCTCAATGGCCGCCCGCGATGTCGGTTTTCTTTGGCGCAAAGGTGAAAGCCTGTTGGGTGGTTAACTGCGTTCTTGTGGTAAGCTGCCTAATTGTTGCCTACTCGAGGAGGGTTGGAGGAAGGTTAACACCAAACACGAAACAAACATTTGCCCACTCAACATTTTACAAATTATAAGTATAAAATATAAAAACGAAATAAAATACGCGTAATTCCCAGTAACCTTCTTGGAGGAAGCTACCGACGCTTACAGGTTGAAACCCTTAAACACTTGGCCGACTTTGTTGCATTTCTTTGGTTATATCTTTTGATACAGTGAATGAATTTTCAATACAAAAACGGTTATATTTAGGGGGAATAGTTGCACTATCAAATGAATTTGGAGAAATCCGGAAATAGGATCCGAGTGGCCAATCCGAAAAGATTGCCTGAAATGTACTGCACACCTCGTTTTTTCTAAAGAAATTCATATCTGATTTTGATGTTAACTTAAATTTTTGCACTTGAAATCATACAGGAACGATTCAATTCCTTTAAGAGATATTACCACATACCTTGCCGGATGTTAGGTAACGGAAACTCCAGTGTTCGGTTCCGGAGGACCAGGTTTGATTTATAGGTCATTCCCATCATGCGAAAAAAGCACACTCGGGATGTATGACCGTTCGCAAGGTCTGAATTCAGGCCAAAATTCTAAAAGTCGGGAGTGACGGGCTGGACGATGAAATCCACTGTGTGATCGGGATGCCCTGGGTGGAAAAAGAAATGCCCTCGGATTGTTTGGATGATTTCTTATGACCCCTCTATAAGAGGTATTATGCAAACTTGAGTTAATTACTAACGAGGTATAACGATCCTCAATACCTGCAATAAAGTTTTCACCCGTGTTCTGTTTAGCAGACTGCGCTCATTGTTTGCATCCTTTATCGATGAATCTCAAAGCAGTTTTCAATAATGACGCAGCCGCTATTGTAAAAGTTTGAGTGTCGTCCCTTTCAGGTTCGTGTTTTTTGAAAGGTACTAGAAAAAAGGTTGTTTAGACAGTTATTTAATCTTTCTTAAGTCATTGAGCCGATCAAAAGAGTCGATCCTTTTCTGTGAGTTTTCCCATCACAGGAATCAGTGAACCTTATTAGTCTGAATCTCGTAGTAGATGTTACCAATAATGGTGCAGGTATAATTCACCAAAACTCACTGAATTATTCCAAGTGTATAAACATGCAGATATCGGATGGCTAATAAAGCATGTATCGTGAATGCCGAAAGAAAGATTAGTTAAAGCTATGATCAGAAAAGTACGTGGAATAGTGCGGGGCTGATCCCGTACTCGACTTACTCCATGAAATGTTAGAAACCCAACTCCGTATATCATATTTACGTATTTACAATAACGTACTGGTCTTGCGTTATTTTCAATTGTGATCCGTTATAGCTGTGGTTTAAGTGGTTCAATATGGATGACTCTGACCCTAAATGGCCACCGTCCTGAGAAATAAAGAGGTCTGCATCGATAGCATTACTGTCATGCACTTGCCGAAAGGAAACATCATAATGCCCTAGTTCGCTCAACTTCAATGTTGAATTCCAAGCAGGACGACCTTTGGAAGAATTAAAAGAACACATTTTGTAAATACTGACTAACATTTTTTAAGTTAAAATACAAATACTAACCCCTCAGTTCGTGGAGTACCCAAAATACCGTAACTAGTACCACGCAATTCGATAGAGGAAGACTCCTCGAGTAACTCAACATCTGCCTTTGTGGTGATATCATGTTATTGCCATGGAACAATGTTCCTATCGAAAATCGCATGGGTAGATTCTACCGAAGTGTCCTGATTCGAAAGCCGGAATGCTATAAGATGCAACATTTTAAAGAGGACAAAAATATATAGCAAGCAAAATTCACCTGATCGTTCGAGAGGAGCTACTGGCAAGCTCGTACTCGATAGGCAATGTACCAGTTCTCTTGTCTGTTTTCATGCATCGTAAAGCATTCTGTTCTTTCGCGAACTGATTTTGTGGTTCCTTATCGGTATCAAAGTGTTTCATTGACTCTCGGTTGATACACCATTTTTTGTATTTTGTTTCAGCAATATATTTTACCAAAATTTTTCAGCAAAACTGGATTTGCTAAGAGTTCAGCTTTGCAATTTTTGTTTCGCTGATTTTCAGTAGAGCCCATTATTTTGACGAAAATCAGCAAATCTATAGAATTTGATTGCTGAAACAATTAGTGAAAGAATGGCAATTTTGCTGAGTTCCAGCAAATCAAACTGACAGTTCAGAAAATTTTGACAGTTTTGAATTGCTGTAATTTCAGCGAAATCTTTATTGCTGGAAGTATTGCTGATATTCAGCAAGGCAAAATTCAGCAAAATTTTGCTGATATTCGGCAATCAAAATTTAGTGTGTGGATTTAGTGTCGGTGTCCAATCTACATCACCCTCCGCTTCGAAACATGCCGGTTTACCGCTTACAAAATGCCGGCTGCAGGTGCGATCATGTACAGTTGGCAATATTGACCTGCGGTATGCCCGTATCCATCGCAGTATTCGTAACTTAGCTGTTTTCCGAGCAAAACCAACAAACTTCGAACTCACTGTAAGAAATTTAAATAGTTTGTAAACTTTATCGTTGGAATAACTAGCGCACGAATGTACGAAGCATCTAATCGCCATTTTATTATTTCAATTTTTTCAGGTTAAAATTCAAGAGTGTTGGAATGGAACGTGACAAGCAAAGTGAACGCTTGGCTTTTCTGCGACGGGTAAATGATTGAGGTTAAAACGAGTGGAGAAATAACAAATTGAGGATAAAACCGGTGGAAAAATCTCACGCACACAATCTTATTTCATATCCGAATAGAAAGGAATATATCCATTAGGGTGGGGCATTGTTATATGGAAAAACGTAATCATAACCTCATAAACCGAGCACAGCACTTTTTTGGTTCCATTTGGGGTCCCAAACAACTGTGCAAAATTTAGGGTCGATTGGATTTGACCCGGCGTAGCGCATTGCGTTTGAAATTTGTAAGGAAATTAGTCATCTGAACATTCCAATTCAATAGGATTTCCGTTATTTCAGTTGAAATTTCCATATTTAAAAATCTACCTCCCTCTCCCCTCACTACGCCCTATTGCGAAACTACCTATGTCCATGAAATTAAGCTAAGGCTTCTGATTAATTCATGCAAACAAACCAATGTGGTAAATCTAATGTATATGATGTTATTTTGGTATGCTATATGAAATGTCATTGGTACACCCGCAGTGTTGGCAAAAAAAATGATTTTTAGCAATTAATTCGATCTATCGAATTTGAACAGCTATAACTTGTTGTAGAGACATTCTAACACCATGCATCCTTCTGCAAAGTTGTTCAGCATATCCTGGATTACACTTCTAATTGTTGGTATACTGCAGGAAGAATTGTAGTCTGTTAAATTGAAAATGCAAAAAAGTAGGTTTTCCCATACTAATTTCCATACAAATTTGAAACGCAATGCGCTACGCCGGGTCAAATCCAATCGATCCCAAATTTTGCACAGTTGTTTGGGACCCCAAATGGAACCAAAAATTGCTGTGCTGAAAAAACGATCATTTTGCCCCACCCATACGCGTTGCTTCTGTGTGTGCTGCATACACGTCAAATAACTCAATTGGATTGGTCCAGTTTGTATAGCGTATAAGAAAAATTAACCGATGTGGAAAAAAGCTAGCTGTACTATAGAAAACGTAAAGGCCCTACGACAGGATTCTCCCCACTGGATGTAGAATGGGTTCACAATGCAGATCAAACATCTTTGAAGAGCGCCACAGGGATTCCGACTAATGTCCAAGAATGGAGTACATGGCTATCAGTCCGTATTTCACTTGCATAATGTCATTAGCATTAACTTGATTGCCAACCAAGACAAGAACAATATCGTAACTACTACCAACCAATTACAATAATCAAGATTCTAAAATAAAAAATAGTTACTCGCCAATTTTATTTTATTTGTGCTACAAACAATATTTTCAAAGGCCTCGTCAAGCATCATTCGCTACCTGCTATTGTTCATTCGCCATTTCGCGGGAGGCGTCGACTGCAATGAGGGAAAGAAGTTGTTCATCCTGATGCAACGGCTCGACGGTTCTATCAACTGTTTTATCTGCCCAATGCTGTCCAAATTAACCTATACATCGTGGCTTCTTAAGTAATCCGTTTTGTTCATGTCCGTCGTTTTGTCAACAGCAATTCGTGTCAAACGGTGCCTCGCCAGGAAGAAATCCATCGGCCCAGAAAGCCTTGTAGACCGTAACGAATCGAAAAGCTCATTTTCGTTAATATATTGATATTCAGTGGCCGTGATGATACTTTCTCACAAGGCTCCAAATGTGGACAAGATAGGTCCAGGACGAATAAATGATCTCTCGCTGTATAATTTTATTTTAAGTTCCCAAACATTTTTGGTTTTCTTCAGTTTAGCTGAATATAATCATGATTGAAGCACTTCCGATGCCGATGTCTCGGGGCGTGCGGTACACTTTCGCAACATTTTCAATTAAATATATACGTTATTCATATTCGTGGCACAATCGTTTTTTGTTCTGCAAGCCGTACACTATTTTTGGTCTTTAATCTCCTTGATGGCACTTTTTTCCTAGCAATAGGAATCTTTAATTTGGAAAAATTGTGTCAGTTTTCATATGTATTAATAGCGGGTGTCCTTACGAGTACACTCATATCATTCTTAAACCTTAATTATTCTTTTCTGATTTCTAAATAAAAAAAACATATTAAATTCAACCAACAAACTGACAGTTGTCCTACTAAATGACGAATCTGCAAATATCTCGTTCGCCTCATTGTTAACCGGGACAGTACCCCACATATAGCTATAGAGCACTCTGAGTGTGGACAAGAGGCCATGATGTATCCAAACGAACATGAAATTTGACGTATTTCTATTGTGTATACGTCAAATTCCATGTTCGTTTGGATACGCCATGGTCTCTTGGCCACACTCTAACTAGAGTGCTCTACACATAGCATGATCCCAGTGAAGTTCAGCCGGAAATGAACTGGAATTCTGGCTGGTTCCAGTTCGCATTCCGGCTCGTGACACAACCGATTCTAACTAGAATCGGTTGTGTCACTGGAGCCGGAATACGAACTGGAACCAGCCAGAATTCCAGTTCGTTTCCGACTGAGCTTAACTGGGATCTAGTACTTTTGCAAACCGCTAGCAACCTGCCATCCCAAGTTTTATCTAGTGTGTAAATATAGGGGAACAAGATATCTAACCTAAACTCTTAATAAAAGTCAGATTGTGGTAAGTTTTGGTGTGCAATGTCAGTTTCACCATTGATTCTTCCTATAGTTTGGTGGTGATTACCTAGTGTAGTGATAAGTTTATGTGAGTAGCTAATGAATCCGAAAATAAGTAATATTTGTAATTTTCATATTAGGCAATTAAGGGCGAATAAATGGCGCGTTCCCTGGGCGATTTGGGGGCGATTTAAGGGCGGGTAGAGCGGCTAAAAAATGACGGCGGCTAATCGCCCAAATGTTGCATTTGAAATAGCCCCCTAATTGCCAGCAATTTGCTGGCAAATTGAAGGGCAATTAGCGCATTCGAGTTGGCAAATAGCCCCCCGTTAGCCAGCAACTTGCCCTTTTTGACTGGGATATGGCAACCTAACCCTGTCAAAAAAATGCGGACGAACATGCCCAGGCGATTTAAAAAGTTTGACGTTTGACTCAACTCGCCAGTGCTAATTGCCCCTCGGAACAAATGCAATTTGCGAATGCGATTTAAAGGCAATTTCAATACTTAGACAAATTTTCTGGCGGCTGAAATGGACTTGGTTGTTTTTCGCGTTTTTCAAACATGGCGGTTCATGTTTGGCTTAAGCTTAAAATTGTTTTTTTAAACAAAATATAGTGGAACAAGATCTCTGACCTAAACTCTTAATAAAAGTCAGATTGTGGTAAGTTTTGGTGTGCAATGCCAATTTCACCATTGATTCTTCCTATAGTTTGGTGGTGATTACCTAGTGCAGTGATAACTTTATGTGAGTAGATAATGAATCCGAAAATAAGTATTGTTTGTAATTTTCATATTAGGTAATTAAGGGCGATTAAATGGCGCGTTCCCTGGGCGATTTAAGGGCGGGTAGAGCGGCTAAAAAATGACGGCGGCTAATCGCCCAAATGTTGCATTTGAAATAGCCTCCTAATTGCCAGCAATTTGCTGGCAAATTGAAGGGCAATTAGCGCATCCGAGTTGGCAAATAGCCCCCCGTTAGCCAGCAACTTGCCCTTTTTGACTGGGATGGAGTCGTGCAAGTCTCATGGGTTTGAATGTGTTATTGTCCTAAAAGGAAACAAACTAAAAAATGTTTTTTTTTATAGTTTCGGGCCTAAGAATTGAAAAAGGACTGAGATATTAAATTACGGTACTAATCTGCATCAGAATATGCCTTAACCCGCACACCCCTAAAGATCCCTATTATCTACTGCCTCGCATAGACTGAACCATCGGCGGCATTTGGAGCAAGTTTCGAACGGCCAGTGCGGAATAGTTATGGACATAGCTTAGTGTGAAAACAGGATCCTTATCTGTTGATTTGAAATCTCTGATTCGAGTATCAATAATGAATATTGGAACTTACCGTAGGACAGTCATGTTTCTGCTCCGCTAGAAACGGAGTAATACTATTTTCCAGCATTGAGAGGATGAACCGGTTGATATCTTTAACATTTGACTAATAATTTCCTTCACACTGAGTTTAAACGGTTTCTTTTTTCATAATTTGCATTTTGCAGTGAGAGCCGTAAGAGCAATTCTTGAGCGTTTTTTCAAAACGTCATATCTGCAATGAGTTACTCTCTTTGTTTACTTTCTCTTCTGTTAATAATTCGGTCACTTTAACATTTATCCCTCAGCTCTTTGCATAATATGCTAGCTAAAACCACCGTCTTTCGATCTGTACTGTAAAATAAGTGAAAAGTGTTATAGTGACGCCGTAAAAATCGAAAGAGAAAGTATAAACAGAGAGTAACTCATTGCAGATATGACGTTTTGAAAAAACGCTCAAGAATTAATAAACTAAACAAGCCGTATGTATGAGGCCGCAAGTGGATTTGTTTATCAATAATAGACTATATAGTGTCAAAGGCCTTTTAAGCAGGGTGGCCAGATAGAATTCCCTAATATCGGTAGGGTCACTAAAAGTTTATCGGTAGGCCGGGTTATTGTTCCAAAAACGTAGTGTTGACATAGAATTGTAAAATACTAAAAACACAGATCTCAGACCAAATCCAACTCAAAATTGAATGTTGAGTAGGATGTGTCCAAAATCAATAAAAATCGGTAGTTTTCGGTAGGGATAAGAAAATATCGGTAGTTTTACCTTGGTCGTCTGTGAATCGGTAGGGAAGACCAAAATCGGTAGGACTACCGATAAATCGGTAGGTCTGGCCACCCTGCTTTTAAGCACAAACTGTTCTTCGAACAATGGAGGAACAATACGTTCATACTTCACGAAATATGCACGGTATATCGTCAAGTTTGCGCTTCCACGACCAGTCTGTGTCAAACCAACCTGTTCTTAGTTCGCGCCGTCATTACATGAGCCCGCCAGCAAGCTTGTATAACGAATCGCTATTAAATCACCCTTTTCGAAGCGCACATTCATCCCGGACGGTTTCAAATAACACAGATTTCTTAACGAGCGACCGCATTCACGCTGTTGGCCCATTTGCTCAAGCAATGGAACACCGCCTGTTTCGTACTCCTCGTCGTAATCCCGTTCAAAAATCAGTGAGTGATCGTGGCCATGGAAAGATTGCTCTCCATCAGATATTGAAACATCGAGTTATACAAACTGGACGTCGCCATCGATTTGGTTCACTGGCAAGCGAACGGCTTTCCTATTCGCAGATGGTACGCACAATGGATGATCGATATGTTCGTGCTTCTTCCGTAGAATCGTACGAAATATCTGAGGGCTGGAACACAGCCCGACGAACAAACCACGCAGCGGACGGATCACGACGAGTAATACCCGGATATCGAGCGGAACTACCGTAGAACTTTCAGATTATTACGCGACGAATAATGACTAACGAGCGAATGTATTTTAGTACCTTTATTGTCAAGTGTGCACAGTGGAATGGAAGAAAAAATACATGAGCAACGAGGCTCTCTGCTATGCTCTCTCTGTTCGATGTTTACTCTCACTTAGCGGTCCACAGACAAGTGGAAAGATAGCGCACTTCCCACACTCCTCCTCGATATCTTCATCTACTGACTAAACCCATCATTTCTGCGAACTGCTTTTGCTTTATGCATCCAAGGGGCTTGGTTAAGATATCAGCAACCATTTCTTCTGACGAACAGTACCGCACACATATGAAACCTTTTTCTGACAGATCTTTAGCGTAGAACATTCGTGTCGATATGCTTGGAACGTCTAGAACAGCGATCGATAGACACGAACTCAATGCAGCTAACATTGTCCTCAAAAATGGTTGTTAGTCCTTCCTGCTTGACGCCGAAATCTTCCAGAAGTCGCCGAAATCTTCCAGAAGTCTACGAAGTAGTTCTTTGCAGGCCTCCGACAACGCGATATACTCTGCCTCCATACTGGACAACGCTACACTTGTTTGTTTGCGACTTCCCTAATAAAAGGTGGGTTCTCCAGAAGAGAAAAGCCGACTCACTTGGTTAATAGTTCAGAATAAAGTGAAAGGTATATTTCGTTACCGGTTTAACTAAATCTATACACCATTCAATGGCGTTATCTAGCGTTACATAATTTTAGCTATATTTACAAGATAGATGGGCGCACTTTTTCTAGTGCGCGTATAGGTGGACACATCAGTCGCTACCCTTTTAAAGTAATTAATGTAAGGATACAATTCATATTTATATAAATCAAATCATTAATAAATAAATATATCAGAAAAAAGAAATCTAATAATTATAATCGGGATTCACTTTTCGAACGCGAACCCTTTTAGAACGCCTCAGGCACACGATCGGCAAATTCGCCGAAAACGTGTCTCGTTTCCGACTTCCGGCCTTCGCCTGAGTCTCAGGGAACCCCCTGAAAGGCTCCTCATCAGTGCTGTATCCAGCTTGTATCTCGTCTCTAGAATTTCGAACGCCGGGCTTTATCGTTATGTTTGGCCGCGGCTGCTGTTCCTCTTGTTGCCACCGTCTAAGTTGTACGCGGTGCGCCATCGTTGTTGCGTTTCCAACACTTATCTGAAAGGTGTTTACAGAAAATCGTTTTAAGTATATAGCTTTAACCCATTTATTAGGTATATGTATGTTATGATTTTTGTACCATACCAAATCCCCTTGAGTCAGATCGTTTATCTAATCATTTGATAGTTTATTTTTATTTAGTGAATCTGCTTCGGTTGTTTCATCACCTGGGGTATTTGGTACCATCAAAAGGTTCTTATATGATTTTTTTTGGATTTACTAAATCCAACATAGTCTTTGGCTTATAACAAAAAACTTTCTCACAGGGGAATTGCCCGTGACTTGTCACTATATTATTCCTATAGTTCATTAAAAACAAATTAATTTGATCCTCCAAACAAATATCATTAAATTCTGGTTCTAATAAAAACTTCTTTAAAACATCTTTAGTGGTTCTTACCAACCTTTCAGCTTGTCCATTGCTGGATGGGTTATAGGGAGGACTCTTTAGAACCTTAATCCCCTGTTTTTCAAGGAACGTTACAAATGAAAAAGAATTAAATGGAGGACCACCGTCCGATGCCAAAACATCTGGTAAACCGAATCTTGCAAAGTAAGCAACTAATTTCTTCAATACTTTTCCACAATCCGTGCCCTTCTTCATCCATTCTACCTCCAACCACTTTGAGTAAAAATCTACTATCAATAGAAAAGTGTGGTGAGAAAAATAGAAGAAGTCAATATGAATTCGACTAAAAGGGTTTGTAGTAGGTGTCCAATGAGACAAAATTTTTGTTTTTGACACTACTACCATACTACCGCATACTTCACAAGTAGTAACATACTTTTCAATATCCATATTTATCCCAAACCAGTACACTTGTCTTCTTGCCAAATGTTTCATCTTAACTATTCCTGCATGGTTGGCGTGTAAAAGCTTAAGTATTTCATTCTGCATTTGTTGTGGAATAACCACCCTGTTTTGATACAATATGCATCCGTCAAAAATTTCCAAATCATTTTGATTAGCAAAAACATCCCTGAATTGCTTTTCTAACTTTTTCGGCCAACCATCTCGCATAAATGTCATTATTTGTTGTAAAAACGAATCTTCCTTTGTCCCTTTGCAATCATGACAAAATCAATTGGAAAATCATTTCCGAAGTTTATGCTCCTTACAAAGTCCTGGTCAATTTCACCGGGAACTTCTTGCTCCAATGGAAACCGCGAACAAAAATCCGCATTTCCCATTTTTGCCGAAGGCCTGTACCGAATTTCAAACTCATAAATGGAAAGTTCGAGTATGTACCTTTGGAGCCTTGTCACGAATATTGAATTTTTACCCTCTTTGCCGAAAATTCCTATCAATGGTTTGTGGTCAGTATAGGCTATGAACCTTTGTCCATATAAATATTTATGAAATTTCTTAATTGTGCAAACTAATGCCAAGGCCTCTAGATGAAGAATAGGGTATCTCTTTTGTGCGTCATTTAACGTAAAAGATGTAAAACAAATCGGTTTCTCTAAACCATCAACCGTGTATGCTATCACACCTCCCAAACCATAGCCTGATGCATCTGTTACTATAATGATTTCTTTCTTTGGATCATATAGCTCCAAAATATTGGCTGATACCTGTTTACTATTTTCAAATGCCTTTTGACAATTGTCGTCCCAAATAAATTTAACATTCTTTTTCAACAAATTGTACAAATAATACAATTTGGAAGACATATTAGACACAAATCGATTATAATAATTAACTAAAACTAAATAGGATTTTAGTTCATTCACATTTTTAAGAACCTTTGCTCTTTGTATGGTAGATAATTTGTCTGGACTTGGCAATAATCCTTTTTCCCCAATAATATGCCCCAAATAATTTAATTCGGAAACAAAAAAATTACATTTTTCTAAATTTACTTTTATATTTGCATTTGCAAGTTTCTGCAATACCAAATCCAATTTCTTACGACAATCCTCCAGATCTTTACCTGCTATAAGAACATCATCAAGGTAAACGAACACTCCATCAATTCCCCCTAGTATTTGTTCCATAATCTGCTGGAAAATTGCAGCACTAGAGGATGCACCCTGTGGCAAACGGTTATATGTAAACAAACCTTTAATTGTGTTAATAACCATAAATTTTCTTGAACGTTCAGTCAAAGCAACTTGAGTATAAGCGCCCTGAAAGTCTAAAGAACAAAAAACCTTACAGTCCGCCAATTTAGCAAACAAATCAGCTGCCACATGTAAAGGATAAGTGTTTGGTATTAAAACTTTATTTATGGATACCTTACAGTCATTAACAAGTCTGATTTGGTCATCCTTTTTCATAACTACTATAACTGGTGATGCCCACTCACTGGTCTTCACCGGAGTTATCACTTTTTCCTTTTCTAGTTTGTCTAAATAATTTATAACTTTATCCCTCAATCTAAAAGGTACGTCGTAAGCTTTTCTGAAAATCGGTACTTCGCTTTTAAAAACCAATTCGGCCTCGAAGCCCTTGATAGGTGTCGTAAAATCTTTGATAAATACCGTAGAAAATTTATTTTTAACTTCCTCAATATAATTCTCACCATTGGGTGCATTCAATTTGTTTACTTGTTCGTTAAATATCACATCGTTCAAAAAGGATTGCCTCCATTGAGGGAAAAATACATCTAGCCAGTTTCTGCCCAATAAAGGTATGAATTTAAAATTTGTATCTAGAATAAGTAGTTTCAAAATGGTTTCCCTTTTATTTAATTTTATCAAGACGTTTGTCTCTCCCTCAATTTTGAGTTTGGACCCATTTGCTACCAAAAATTTTTTTTGGCATTTGTTCAAAGGTTTGTTGAATAAATCAAAATATTGATTTTTACCCATCACGGATACGGTTGAGCCACTATCAACCTCCATCTTAATTAAGCAATTATCTATTGAGACATTAATAAGACACGGCTCACTTATATTATTAATAGACGCAACACACATACAATGCAAATCACCTGCATTCCATTCCTCATCACTGTCCTCGTCAGCAAGAGTCGTCGTCATCTTCCCCATTAGGACGCTCAGTTGTTTCTCCGCACTCGTGCCAGGCTTCGCCTCATCTATAAATTTAATTGCATCCCACTTCATGTTTTTCAACCTGAAGCACTTTTTTTAATGTGTCCTTTGATCCCACAAAAGTCACAAATAATTTGAGGATAGTCGGGCCTGCGTTTATCTTTGTTATAGTGATTGTCATTATAGCCTACTTTCCTTTGTGATCTCTGATTGAAATCCTGGTAATGTTTCTTGTTTTGTATTTGTGTGTGTGTTCTCTGTCTATCATAAGGTCGGAACCCTAACCTCTCCCCAATCGGTTTTTTTTCAAAGTGTTGTATTTCTTGAGCTTCCTTAGTGTTCTGGCTATGCGCCTTGCTATACACACCTAGTAAATGATGCATTCGTGACCCCAGAGGAATCTAAAATTCATTATTCAGTGTTTTCGCATTGCTCTTTGCAATGTTCCAAGTCGTTATAAACTTATCCATAGACTCAAGCGTAAGGTTTTCCTCATTAAGTAGTCTTTGTTTAAGAGCCTCGTCTTTTAAACCAGCTAGAACCCTATCTTGAATTGCAATTCTTTAAACGCTCCGAATCCGCAGAACTCCGCTTGCAGTTTCACTGCCAAAACGAAGTCTTCTGCAGATTCGTCAAGTTGTTGAATGCGATGGCTAAATCTATATCTCTGAACTAAATCAGGTTCAGTTCTGTCGAACCGTTGCTTCAATTTATTAATGATTTCCGTGTACTCTACCGTTGTTAAAGTATCCCTTTGAAATAGGAGTTTCAATTGGGAATAGACCTTTCTCGTCCGACCTAACCCCCTTTTTTCTTATTTTTAATCGAAAGATTACACATTTTTAAGAATATTTCCGTTAAAATGAGACTTTTTAGAGCTATCGTGATTTTTTAATGATTTTTTAAAGTTTGAAAAATGCAAGAATGTTGAATATTTTTTTCACCTTTGCAAGAATGGTGAGACTCAAAACGTGTGTTTGGGCAGCACTGGTTTGTATATTTTTTCTTGAGTTCTTGGCAACGCGGCAAATGAAGTGGTGAGTCGCGGTACAAAATTCATTGGCAAGGTAAACAAAATAAAGTGAACCTTTCGCTGTAGAGCATTGCATGAAAATGTTTAACCTCACCTATTTGACAGTTCAGAGAGCTTGTTTACATGGTATTGAAATTTTTTGTTGATTCGATCATAGTATGAGAAACTTGGTTCGGTTCGATGCTAAATATTAACACCTTGTAAACTAGCTCGCTCAGTTGTAATTTATCGTCATCAAGCAATGTTCCGTTAAATTTAGCATTTCGACTTTTGTTGTACATGATTCGTTGAAGTGAGCCATTTCTAGCCAAACATTTGAAAAAGGCTTGATAGTTCATGCAAAAATGGAAATTAAAAGTATTTTTTTTCTAATTTAATGCGAATTTGTTATACATTTCTAGCGTGATCTGCCCCTAGTTCTGTGCTCATATTAAACCCACATTTTTTGTGCAAACCCGAACAGCGTATTTCGTACAAAAACACATGCACTTGTTCGCCTGTACAACCTCACCATTTCTCATTCTCACTCTCATCAAAACTAGCGTTGACTCGTTTTGCCTTGTGCGAATCGTTCTCGTGTACGCACCCGGTGTACGTATTTAGTATTTAGTAAGATTTATATTTATATATTCACTTCGACTGGCTTCACATATTATGCTCTCTCTTTAAAATATGAAGTCAATCAGCTGAATAGTTTCTGAGTTATCGCGTCTGCCAATTTGAAAAATGCGGTTTCGTGAAAAATCCCTATTAAAGTCTGGTCATCAAATTAGATTTAACCTGAGACGAGACATGCAAATAGCAAAAAATCGAACGTCGAATACAGCCTGGGGGTACTGTCAAATGCAGCCAGTCTATTTAAACTATGTGAAGCAGAAAGAGAGGTTATGTGAGACGAACTTTAGATTGAACAGAAAAAAGAAAACATCTATCGGCAAGTCACGTCTCAGGATTTAACTTATTTATTCTAACTTTCGGTGTAATATCAGGCCTTTTGGTGTCCAAGTAGAACCAATATGCGCAATCATACGAAATAAAACTGTATTAAATTTTTAAATATTACAGTTGCGATTCGCTGGTTGGACATTTTTTAACTGGACCGCTTTTTAGTTGGACCTCCGCTAGTTGGACCATTGTCCAACTAAAAACATCTGAATGTCAAAATCTTATGTCAAATTTACAATCAATCTGACAATTATTAGAGATGTTAATAGATGCATTTAAACTGCCAACATCTCCTTTGGAGAGTTTTTGATATCACGACTGTGTAATGAATTTGACCAAAATTTTTCTCAATGTTTACATTTGGCAGTTAGACCCTCTTCAAATTTAGGGGTAGAATTTAGTTCAGTTGTTGAGATCAATCTCATTTGGTTTGATTTTTTGCTGAATCACAACGTTAGTCACAAAACATTTTGATCATCTTTGGTAATTGATGACCATTACAACCCATTCTAGGTCCGCTCCAGTTGCAGCTGTTTCGTCCCGTCCGGCACCGAGTCAACCGATGGTCCAGCCTGCGACGCACTCGGCTGTTGCTACGTCAATGACAGCCACCAGCCAGGGACTTGGATTAAAGTCTAAAATATCAGGTACGTCAGGTGGTGTTGCTGCAAGCGGTTTGCTGTCGGACATTCCCCTAACCAGAATATTCAGCGGTTCCGATTCGCAGGAGGCAGCCACAGAAGCACAGACTGCTTTGGTTCAGCAATACGCTCCGGCAGGACGATGCTCGTGGAAGATCACGCAGTTCCGGTCCTGTGCACAAGAACAGCCCGATTTGACCCTGTGCGAAGGTTTCAACGAGTCGCTCAGGCATTAGTAGCAGAGTTCTTGCACCTACAGCTTGTCGAGTGAGCAATTCCGACGAAACCACTGCCGTTCGCACCAAGTTGGATCACAATAATAAGTGCGACGTCGAGAAGAAGATTTCCCGAGAGCTAAAAGCAATGCTACAAGATTAAATAGCAGAGTGTTTTTAACGTGACCATAGTATAACGTAGCGGATTTAGACAGATTTATCCCGCAGAATATGATAGCAAAATTACCCAACAAGTAAGAGCTGACAGCCGAAGTGAAGAGACACATCCTCTACAGCGGCAAGCAATAACGGAACGCAGCGTAATTCCTCACAATGAATTGCTCTCGTTAGATTAAACCCCAGGAAGTACAATTTTC
This sequence comes from Topomyia yanbarensis, assembly GCF_030247195.1. Taxonomy (NCBI): domain Eukaryota; kingdom Metazoa; phylum Arthropoda; class Insecta; order Diptera; family Culicidae; genus Topomyia; species Topomyia yanbarensis. Next base: position 299,549,964 of record NC_080671.1, on the reverse strand, counting down.
ATTGCATAATTTAGTCAACCGAAATAGAAGTCCTCAGTCGAGAAAGAGAGAGAGACTGATAGGGTAGCAGCAGCTAGTAATTAACTTTCGAAAGTAGCGGTTTCGCGTACCCTGGCACTAAGTAGAGTGTGTTATTACAAATATCGGTTCACAATGGTAGACTATTACAAAATGCTGGTCGTGACCAGAACCACCACCGATGCGGAAATCAAAAAGGCACACAAAAACTAGCGCTACGATGGCACCCAGATAAAAATCCAGAAGAATCGTATCGACGGTTTAAGGAGATCTCCGAAGCATATAAAGTGCTATCAGATGAGAAAAATCGTCGCATCTATGACCAGTACGACAAGGAGGGTCTGATGACCAACAGTTCCGAGCGGCACCACCATAACACGACACCGGCGACACAGTTATATCCACAATATACTGATGACTTATCCTTCCGAAAAAGTAAATAAAAATCTACTCTATCTAAGCAACAAACGTTTTGACTATGCAGTTTATCATTCGCTGCCTAATTATTCTCTGCCAATTTGAACAAGACAACAATTGCAGATAGCTTTATTGCGGTGCCAAAATGATGTCAACTCGGGATGGAATATAACAAATAATTTCTCCTCCCCAATATTCTTTCGGAATGTACAATCCTCTACATTCTTATCAATCCTTCAAACTCCTTATCGTCAGTACTGAGCACTGTTTTGCACTTGGCGGCTACATCAACGACAATGCGATAATCGGTGAAACTTTTGCTTAAACTTAACTTGAACACAAATAATAATGTGTTGAACTTGTTACCTATAAAGTTCAGGTAAACTTCATCTAAAAAATGAGTTATCAATCGGGTCATCTTGTTAGGACTTATCGAACAAATAACTGTGTACAAATCCTTATACATCATCCAGAAAGCAATCGGTTTATAAACCAAAGCTTGATCTTGTGATTCAGCATATGCCAACGGGGTCCATCCAGCGTCGATTGGTCAGTGTATGAACCAGGTTCCCAATGTTCCAATCCTTATCCTTCTTGAGTTGATTTTCTTCAAAGAGCATCGAAAGTATTCACTCAAGTGGAATCAAAAATTTTGCAAGTCCATATAAACAAACTCTCTGAACTGTCAGAAACGTTAGGTTATACACTTTCGTGCAGTGTTCTATGTTTTGGCAGGTATATGAATGAATTATTTTAGCATCAGTGATGCCAGGTCTATTTAAACAATATCTTGCAGTAAAAATATAAAAGTCTGCAGATTTCCGCAAAAATCTTCAATAAATTTGACATAGAAATGTAGTGTGTTGATATTTTCAATGATCAGAAACGTTGAAGGATGGGTAAAATTAGCTGGCATAGGCTTTGTTCTGCTAAATATTCGTAATCTGCAAAAGATCTACAGCGAAACCAACGACACGACCTGAAACTTAATGAAATATTTGAAGAAAAAGTGTGCGAGTCATTTACCAACAGTTACCCGTGCATTGAGTGACCCCTTGATTCGATCGTAAAAATAATTTCTCCAGCAGCACTTCCTTGTTTATTGATTCTCAGTTGCTGTATAGCAACCATGTTATGTTTACTGTGGACAGATGCATAGTTACCGGAAAAATAAATTTCACACGTTTCACCATCTCCCGGTCGGTGTGTTGACCCGAGTCAGCTACAGAATGTTCCACGGATTATAAAATATATTTAAACAATTCTTGATAACGGAACGGTAAATTCTGACTATTGTGTTATATATGTGATCAAATTTAGTATCCTTTTCAGGTTCACTTCGACAGCTGTTTTTGTGTTCTCTGTTAGACGGCTAAGACCAATCACGGTTCATCGCCAGAGCTGTTTTTGACAAAATTTCTATGCTGAGGCAGTAATGAACCAAATGACTTAGAGTTGTCGTAAAGTATCAAGTCCTGAGAATCCTGGTGGGACGATTTTTGGAGCAAGGAAATATTGAGTACTATACTATGGCATCCGATATTTCCGCCTCAACACGAGTCAGCGAAGAGCGAGACATACGATAGTTTGGAATGCTTAATGTATCTCTAGTAAAGCGACCGTTTGCATAATGTCTAAATCGTTAAAGAACTTCATGACCATCAAACAGCCCATTCAGAAACAGCGGAAATACTATCGTTCCCTATTTCAATAATTGTTTTATAGAAATTAGAGCAAAATTATCGGAATTGACGATGTATTTATTAAAAGCTTATCGTTGCATTATTAAAAATATATTTTCAGGCGAATAATTTTATCGCTCGAAGCAATATTTCAGTAACATACATTTTAGATTCAAATACGTTAAATTTTTCTGCGTGTAGGTTCGTGTTAGATATACAGCAGCCAACAGCTAATCCATGTGGATGCGAAGAACTTATAATACTGGAATTCCTCGCGCCGACCTGTCTATTTCGACCGGCAAGAAAAAAATACTGACTGGAGCAAGCCATTAAAACCAAGTCTGTTGATGCAAATGTCATTAGTTTACAAATCTTTGTTTTAGACATTCAAAAAACTCACATGGAAAAATAAAATGTCCGCGCTAGCAAATTTTTTCACACGCATTGCCTAAGCGGTTTGATGCCATACGCATACCTCACCTCTTCCTGGTAGCGAATTTTGTCGTGAGAGCGTAGACGGAATCGTGCACGACCTCCATCAACTACTAGCATCCCGCCTGTCCCAGTGCCAGTACGTATATTTCGTTCGCCAATGTGTTGTAGATGTTGGTTATTTTAAGGAAATCGCACGAGTACCGATAAAGGAAAACTTCACGGAATTGCTTCTGATTTTTTTACCTTGATAAGAGAACACATTTGAATAGTCGTGCTATCACTTCGGAAAATGTGATAGCTGCTGCATTCAACTAAGCTCTTTAGCTTTCAACTTTAGCTCCTGCACACTCCACCCTTAATAGTTTCTTCCGTGACCTGACATAAGGTATACAAATGTAACAAACAGGGTATCGTAAGCTAATAAATTAGAATTACAATTACCCACAAATCCGATAGTATTGCTGATCGTGCAACAGCAGGCAGGCCGTGTCCGTCCTCAAAGAAAGCAAATGTTTCGCCTCGATGTTCAAATCTTCGTAGGTCGAATTCCATTCCTGAATTAATCAGGGGCAGTGGCTGTTGGCCGGCAGGTAGGCGTTACCGATTCTAAACATTCCAGGAAAAATCACCGAATGGCGGAATCAGTGAAGGTTGGTAGAATTTCAATACGCAAATGGGAATTCATTGAAGTACTGCTTGGAATTAAAATTAGAGGAAATAGATTCTAAATTGTTTATTGTAAGAGTATTCGATTATGCTTGGGAAATACATTTACTGAGGGTTTGGTTTCAGAGTAACAACAATATCAAGTACAGGGGTGAAAGGGAGGACGATGACCGGGGAAAGTAGAACACACAACTTGCAGCTTTATGGCAGCCGGAAGATCAACGACATCAATCAAATTTTCGAATTGTCAAGACATCACTTATCGGTACGCCATATGATTCTCATCAATCTTTAAGAATGAGCTCGACCTCCAAGATGCTCTATTTTAAATTCCCAACACTGCAGCTTCGAATAACCATGGCCAGTTTATACAGGCACAAATGTAAGAGTACTGCAATCATGCAGTAGGACTCTTGAGCGGGTTGGCAGGAATTTTGGAAGCTTTGAATATCCACTTCAAGATGTCAGCAAATTTAACCAACACCACACTAAGTTGAATCTCCGGTTGAAACATAGGGGCACTCGGGGATTTAGACGTTCCGGGATCTGTGCAACAAAACGTAGCACTAGTGTCGAAGCTCTTACTAGCACTTTTGCAAAAAAGATCTTGGAGTGTTGCTGAAGAGAGACGAACTTTGTCGAAGAGAACGTTGTTCGGTAAAGCGATCCTGATTTGCCCCAATCATCCAGAAATGATAATGAATGTAGTTGCTTACACTTAAATATATTCACTGACTTCAGTAAAGGGTTCTTAACATGTACGACTTTTTTTAATGTAGAATACATTTAAGCTTTCAATATAGGGGTCCCGTTTCAAAATATCGGCTGCGGCACCGCGTCAGATTTTGAACGTTAATAACTTTTATCATACTTAACAGAATGATTTGATTTTTAGGTCAATTTGTTGAAAATATGTTCCTCTATGCTGTATTAAAATTTTAAGTATGTATAACATGCACTAATAACAAAAAATTGTGTTTTGAAAAATCTTTCGAAAACGACTCGGAAAAGTGAAAATTTTCAGCCCATCCCGCACAGAGCCGTCAAAATGGTGGACCAACCGAACAATAAAATAATGAAAAGTTTATATATAGGTCCACTACATGTTTGTTTTATGATTATTCGTATTTGGTTGCTTGACGAGAGCAGTTAGTGGGGGAAAGACGGCATACTCCTTTGGTTAGGCCATTAGAAGCCGGACGGAAAGGAAAGGCTCACGCACGGCACGAGAACGAGCGAGAAAGCGATAGTAGTGCATATTAGCGCGATTATATAAATATCTGTCGGTCGGTTTTTCTCATTCGTATTCGTTCAAGTACTAGCAAGCAGCCAGTCCACCGAAGTAAAGCAGTTGGCAATGACGACGGTCCGAAAAAGTGCCCCAGCTACTGGTGACTCATCGGAACTGTCGCCCTGCAAGAATTTCGCCCCAACTAAAGGGCAACTAATCTGTAGGCTATCGTTCCAGCGTCTATATAAGAAATACGATGTGTGGAACGAAAGAAAGAGAATTTAAATTATCCTCTCTCGCTCGTTTTCGTGCACTGCTTTTCCATTCCTTTCTGCTGCTAATACCATCATAACTTAAACGAATGTGCATGTTCCCCCACCATCTCATGGCCAGTGTTGCCACAATTGCATGTTGCTATTACACTTTGAATTATTTTATCGATCCTCTCTAGTATTGATAAAATATAGAACGTGCAAAGTACACTAGTCGCATGCTTTTATTCGAACTTTTTGGCAGCCTCCGTTGATTAACTGCATAAATCGATTTGTTTGTGCAGCTCCTTGCTAGTAGCAAACTAAATAGCCTTTATCAGCGCTAACAAATAAAACAAAAGAATTTAAGTTTGTGAAAATCTTCTCCTTCCTTCTTTTCAAATCTGCAACATTCTTTGAAAATATTGTTTGAATGTTGTTATTGAAAAACTGAACATGCAAGTTTGCTAGCACTGGCCACTACATTGAAGGCGATGGAAAGACAGAATATTCGTTTTGGTTATGCTAGTATTGGTAGCCGAACGGAAAGGAAAGGCGCAGGAATGGAACGAAAACGAGCGAGAGAGCGATAGTAGTGCTTTCTCGTGTGTTTATATATGAATATTGGTCAGTCGGTTTTTCTCATCATTCGTATTCGTTCAAGCACTAGCAAGCAGCCAGTCCACCGGAGGAAAGCAGTTGGCAATGGCGATGGACGGAAACAGTGCCCCAGCTACTGGTGACTCATCGGAACTGTCGCCCTGCAAGAATTTCGCCCCAACTAAAGGGCAACTAATCTGTAGGCTATCGTTCCAGCGTCTGGTTCGTGAGATTGTACAGGACTGCAAAGTCGAGCTACGCTTACAAACCTCAGTCGTAATGATGCCCCGAGAAGCCAACGATGCCTACTGGTTCGAGAATGCAAAATAGTGCGCCTGGTTTGTTCGAGAATGCAAAATACTGCACCAAACGCATAACTTTCAGGCCAAATATATTAAACTGGCTCACCGTGTCGCGGGGAGTGCGTCTGAATTATGCTCCCGCAATAAAACAATAAACGGTTCTTTTCAGGACCAATTAATTGTGTTCTAATAAGAGTTAAACTGAAATATCCATTTGAGGTGTTTAACAATTTTCAGCAAGTAGGTTAGAAATACGATATGTGGATAGAAAGAGAATTTAAATTATCCTCGCTCGTTTTCGCGCACTGCTTTTCCATTCCTTTCTGCTGCTAATACATCATAAATTAAACGAATGTGCGTGTTCCCCACCATCCCATGGCCAGTGTTGCCACAATTGCATGTTGCTATTACACTTTGAATTATTTTTTCGATTCTCTCTAGTGTTGATAAAATATAGAACGTGCAAAGTACACTAGTCGCGTGCTTTTATTCGAACTTTTTGGCAGCCTCCTTTGATTAACTGCATAAATCATTAGATTTAAATTAACGTCTCGAAGTGAAGTCACGATGCTCCGGTTATGTCACAGACATTACCCACCCATCTTTTTTTAGTTTAGTAGAGCGAATACGAATTACTATCGCTCTCTCGCTTGCTCGTTTTCGGGCTATGTTCCTTTTCATTCTTTCCTGCTACTAATACTAGCATAATCAAAACGAATGTGCGTCTTCCCACCATCCATTTAGTGAGCAGTGTTGCCAAACGCATTTTCAGTTTTTCATCAATAACATTTCAACAATATTTTCAAAGAATGCTGTAGATTCGAAAAAAAGAAAAATAGTTGGTGATGGAAAAGAATTCCCAATTAGAATTTTTAACCATAATTATAACGAATCATTTGAAAATTTCACATGCAAACGTAATTTCGTTGCATATCATTAGATTTGGATTAACATCACAAGTGTAGTTACGACACTCCAGTTATGTCGCAGACATTACCCACCCATCTTTTAATGTAGAATATTTAGTCTAGAAATCAGAATGTTCCAATGGTCGTTTCAGGCGACTTCAACATAGATGTTTCAAAACAAGAGAATTTGAAATTTGTTTATTTTATGAATGAATGTTTCAAGCTTCGTTTGATCTCTGATCCATCACAAGCAACTACACTTGCAGGCACATGCATTGATCTTGTATTTGTCAAAAACGTCAATGCAGAAACCCGAAGATATATTTCGTACTTTTCATATCACAGACCAATACTTTTTTTAATTGATCCAGTGGTTTAATTTCAAATGTAAACAACGCTTGAAAAATTATAACCGGTTGACGACCTACACCTACACCAATCATGTCAGAATCACCTCCTGGACAACAGCTAAGCCCGGAAATAGTAAGAAGTCAGAAGCATCCAACGAAAATCGAAGCCAGCGCATCTCCCCACCAAGGCCAACAACGCCAACAAAAACGGTCCTTGTCAGGACCACCATCATTTTTGTAAAGAATAATTTGAAATATTCCTCGCCCAAATCACCTTTTGTCCGAAAATTCCAATGAATATCAACATATTTGAAGAACGTGTTCCTTATGTATTCTACATCTCTCCGGTTATGTCGCAGACATTACCCACCCATCTTTTTTCCCTCCCTTAAGGCTAGTTTACAGTTCGGAAAACGTGTCACGGGATTTGGGTCCCTGTGTATTTTAAATGGAGCTCGGGATTTCAAATCCCGTGACGGGAAATGAGTCTACACAAAAATGACAGTTTTCCTGAAGTGTAAACTCAACCACGGGAAACATCACGGGATTTTAAAACTCTCCACACAAAAATCCGGCCGGGAACAATTCAACACAAATTGTTTCCGACGGGGAAAATAGTATTTTTGGAAGGTTTGCAATTTGCTGCAAGTTGGATACTGTTTGAATTTTTAAGAAGCAGCAGCGTTTTTGGTTTGACAGTTTGGAGAGATCTCGGCGGGAAATTTTCCCTGATCAAATCCCGACCCAAATCCCGTGCGAAATCCCGTGATCCATTTCCCGAACTGTAAACTAGCCTTTATAATGGTCCAGACCTGTTTGGTCCATATTAACCAAGTGTCAAGCTAAAATTCAGGTTTAAAACGACGGTTACGCGAACAAAACAATTTGACTGGGTTCATCGTGTGTGCTCATTGTACAGTCGGGGTTTGAAAACAAGTGATTTGTATAGGATTTATTGTTAGTTTTAAAGTACGCGAACTGGATTCAAACATTGATTCCCGTTTCACCGATAAATTCTGCAATCTGTGAATAATCAATCTGTTTTCTGTCTTTTAGAATGATATTGAAGTCTTGTTTTTTACACAGCACGGGAAATTTTTGTCTAGTCTTCGAGTATTTAGTGCAATCAAAAAGTAGGTGTATAAGATTTTCTTGTGTATTGCAAGTATTACAAATGTCTGATCTAATTAAGTTCCATTTTACCAGTCTGTCTTTTGTGGCCGTGTGAAATGTTCTGATTCGTCCCATAGAGATGGTTTCTGTTGTGGATAGATTTAAATTATGATACCATGGTTTCAATTCGATTTCGTTCATTATTTCGAAGTGCTGAACTCCTTTTTCTTTAGACAGTTGAATATATTCTCTGTTCCATTCTGACATTAATTCAGTTTTAAAATTTAGCAAACAGTCGCCTAGGGTGATTGGATAGTGTTCTAGAGTTGCTTTTTTGATACCTAATTTGGCTGCAGCATCTGCTCTTTCATTTCCTAAAACATTTATGTGACCTGGTATCCATTGTATGACTAGTTCTTCAAAATTATTATAGTAGATCAGTGAAAAAAGCTTTATTATAAGATAGTTGTCGTCTTTATATTTGTTTAGTAGTGCAAGGCAGCTACTCTGAGAGTCGGTAAGGACTACTAGTTTTAGTTGGTTGATGCTAATGGCGTGTTCAATCGCTTCTATTATTGCGACTAACTCGGCGTTCATAATCGAAAAGGTCGAGTGGAGTTTATAACTAAATGAAGTTCTGTTTTCGTTATCATAAATTCCAATTCCTACTCCTTCTTTTGTTTTGGATTCATCAGTATATATCTGGTAGTGGTTAGGGTAATTATCATAGATGAGATTTAACGTTAGTTGTTTTTGCATTTGTATGGGGGTCTTGTTTTTGTTCAAATTTGGTATGTTAGGGCGAATTATGAAGTTTTTTAATCTAGTTATGTCGATCATTGGTGTGGGATTGGTTTTACACTGTAAGATATGATAGTTATTAAGCAATGTTGTTTTTTCCAAAAAAGAAGAATATTTAGGCATTTCATCTGTGTTGATTAATTCCATAAGTTTTACTGTAGTTGGACTATTTTTATAATATAATGATTTTATGACTTCTTTGAATGTTAAGTATTGTGCTCTGTATTTGATTGGTAGTTCACCTGATTCTGCGTATATAACTTGAATAGGGGTTGATTGGAGTAGTCTTAAACTAGTTCTAATTGATAAGTTTTGAACTTTTTCTAGTGTGTTGATAGTTGTTTTACTTGCTGATGCGTATACTGAAATACCATAATCTAGGACAGATCTTACTATTGAATTGTTAATGTTTTGCAAGGTTTTAGGGTGACATCCCCCTTTTTTCCTACTTAACATTTTTAGGATATTAATTTTTCTTTTTGCTTTATTGGCTGTTTCTGTTATATGAGTTTTGTAGTTTAATTTATGGTCAATTCACAGGCCTAAATATTTATGGACTGATTTTATTTCAATTGGATTATTGTTTATAGAAATATTTAAGTTGTAATTTATATTATTAGAGAAGCAAATAGTAGCGGATTTCGTGGGGTTCACTTGCATATCTAACTCTGATAATTTTGAATAGATGGTGTTTAGTGATGTATTCATTTTATCGCTAGCCAAGGATATGTTCTTATCACTTGTTAATAAGGCAAAGTCATCCGCAAATTGTATAAGAACACCCTCTATTTCAACTGAATGTAGATTAGCGGTATAAATGTTAAATAAGATTGGAAATAAAGGACATCCTTGAGGGAGCCCTTTATTTGTTTGTCTTTCTATGGTGCTGCCGTCATTGAGTGCTAGTATTATGTTTCTTTTTCGTAGGTACAGATATAACCAATTTGTTAATTCCGGTGGATAACCATTGTCTTTCATCATGGATAGGAGTTTTGAAATGTTTACGCTATCGAAAGCTTTTGTAAGATCTAAAAAAGTTACTAAAATAGCTTCCTTCTTATTTTTAGCATCATTTATTAAAGAAATTAAAGTGTTTACACAAGTTATAGAGGACGTTTTTTCTCTGAATCCAAAGGAGTATTTTGGTACGAGGTTGTTCAACTTCGTAAATTTAACTAATTCTTTTTTAATGGTAATATTAATTATTTTAAGAAAAATAGATATGAGGCAGATGGGTCTAAAAGAGTCTGGGTTATTGTCTTGTTTACCGGGTTTCAAAATTGGTACGCATTTGATGTTCAACCAGTCATCGGGAATTGATGTTGAAGTTAATACTTGGTTACATATCAAACTAATTTGTGCTATAAAATCCGCGTTTAGTTTTTTGAGTATGAGGTAGGAGACATTGTCAGGTCCGGGGGCTGAAGTGTCTTTTTTGGATCTAATAATTTCTGTAACATCAGAGTTGGTTATTGATAAATTATTTGCAGGAGGTTCTAAGGTGTATTCGATTTCTTCCTCAATATTTGGGAAGTTTTTGTCCATAAATTGAGATGAATGATTCAAGTCATTTAGGATCTTTAAATTATTTTTTTTTGGAAATCCTCCGCTAATTAGTTTTACAGTAGACCATAATTGTTTTACATTTAGATCTGGGGTTAGTGTATCTGTTAGTTGGTGGTAGCTTTTCCTTTTTTCTTTGCGAATTTTTGCTTTTAGTATAGTTCTAGCTTTTTTGAATAATAAAAAGTTCTCTAAGGTTAAATTACTACAGTAGGCGATCAAGTATTTATTTTTTATTTCAAGAAGTTCTTTAATTTCAGGTGTCCACCATTTTTTAGGTTGGTATTTTTTATTAGGTTTGTATTTAACTTCTGATATTTTTTCTTTGAAAATGTTTATTAATTTTTCCGGGGTATCAATGTTATTTATTTCTACTGTGTTTAGATTTTCTACTAATTTTGTCTTATTAATTATTTCTGTGTTGTATGTATATATTTTCGCCGCATTGATTATTTGGAATAAAATAACTTTGTGTTCTCCACAAATTTCTTCATCTAAAATGGTCCATTCTGTTTTTGGAGCTAGTTCAGACGAAACTAAAGTTAAGTCTATAGCGGATGGTGTGGAGTTCGGGGGTCTTACCGTAGTGGGAAAACCATCGTTAATTACCAACAAGTCTTTATTTTCGATTAAATCTACTAATAATTCCCCTCTAGTGCAAATCTTATTTGAGTTATTCCATAACGGATGATGGGCATTGAAATCTCCAGCAAGGATTGTGTTTAGTTTTTGTAAGTCAATGAACTCAAGAAGTTGTTGGAGAGGATGTTTAATTTGATTATTGTTAATTGGATGGGGTGGAATGTATATTGAAATCAGTAAGAGTGGTTTTGGAGTATTAGTGGTTTTAATTGCGATTGCTTCTATTTGCTGTATATTTGGCATTTTTAGTATTTGAAAGTCTATTTCGTTTTTAATTAACATTCCTACGCCCCCGTAACCTTTGTCACGGGTTTGTTTAGGAAATTTGTAGCCCGGGAAGTTGTAATTTTCATCGGGTTTCAGCCATATTTCAGTTAGGAATGCTATGTCTATTTTATGTTGTTGCATTAAATGTATAAGTAACGAACGGTTAGGCGTTGGTCGGATGCTATTGATATTATTTTGTAGAAAGTTTAAATTTCTGAACTTGTCCATGATTTTGTCTGAATGTTCGGCGGTTTTGGATTTTGTAGTATTTCTGGGTTGGTTAGTTCGTTAAGTTGATTATTTATATTGATTAGTAGTTGGTTGTTATCTGTTAATGTGTTATCGTTGTCGGAGTGTTTAATTGAATTCGTTATTGTTTCCTGTATTTGCTTTATTCTGTTAATGAGTTTGGTTACATTCAGTTGTTTTACTATTTCTGTCTTGAGTGTGTTAATAATTTGTTCCAATTCTGTTTTTGTGATGTATTCTTGGACAGAACTAGAGTATCTGGATTGGTTATTGTTATTAGTCGCATTTTTGGTACCGTTAGTATTGTTATTTGTGTGGCCTGGTTTGTCTTTTTCAGTTTCAGAATCTGGGAGTGATGGAAAGTCTTGTCTTTGAAGGCGAAATTGTGTTTGTGATGGGTTAGGGTGTAACTTTTCTGCTTCTGTGTATGTAAGCTTATTGTATGCCATTTCTTTGTTTATGTCATTTTGTCTTTTCCTTTCTTTACACACTGGGTCAAATGCGTTATGTTCTTCCTTGCAATGTAGGCAACTTGATTTGGGTGCAACGCAATTTTGAACTTCGTGTCCTGGGTTTGAGCATTTGGCACATCTTACCTGAGCTGCTTTACATGCTTTTGATTTGTGGCCATACCTGACACATCTCCAGCAGAACTTTATGGGGTAGACATATACATCTACTTCCAAGTTTAAGCCATAAATTTTAATGTTTCGAGGAAGCTTCTCTCCCTCCACATAAATTTTGATCGCGAATGTAGGTACCAGTTCTTTTTGGACCATTTTTTTTATTCTTTCTACTTTTTGGATTTTAATTTTGTCACATTCGAGATTTTCTAGGATTTCTTTTTCCGAAATCGATGGTGGGATATTCCTGACAACTCCAATGGTCTCCCTGAACATGGTTGGCACAAAAATTTTGTAGTTAAATTGTTCTGTTAAAATTTTAGAGTTAATTAGTGTTTCTGCATGTTTTGGATTTTCAAAAGTGATCTTAAACCGGTTTTTGCCTGCCTTTACCAATTTTGTGTATTTGTTTACTTTAATGTTGTTTAGTAGTTTAGCTATTTCCATAATGTGTAAAGGTTTAACTTTTTCATCCTTTGGTTCAATAAAAAAGGTTTTGAAAGATTTGTTCCTTTGCCAGCCATCCTCGTGGGAAGCGCCATTGGAGTCGCCATCTTTATTCTTGATTTTATCTTTCTTCTTTTTTAGGTTATGTCCGGTGTCTGTTTTCATTTTCTTAACGTCGCATTTTTCGTCATCGTTTTCGGTCTCCATTTTTCGTCGTATTGGTTTGTCGGTTGCAGATTCGTAATCAGTTAATGAGTCATTTTCTTCCAGGGGGCTTAGAAATCCCCCGTGCTCGTCGTCGCTGTCTCTCATGCAACGAGGATCTTTCGATGCCTCGTGGCTACAGATTGAATTTCACTTTTTGCCCCAATAACGGTGAAAAAAGTTCAACGGAATCTTGTTTTTTATCGCTAATCACTTCTTTTTTATAGTCCACACTTCTGCACACAAATATCGTGTCACACTTCCGACTCCGGTCAAAAGGTGAGGTTATAAAACTTTAACTAAACGCCGCGAAATCTCAACACTTGGGAATACTTTCCAAAGCCGTCCGTCTTCAACAAAACTTGGAGGGAGAATGCATGTACGACTTGCATGGTCCCTTGCCCAGTAGTTCCCCAAATTTTGAAAAATCTATCGAACATTATCAAACGATCTAAGAAAAAAATATTACGCTCTGTTTATCAAACTTTCTGCCACAATAAAGCGTAACCAGGGGTTGTTACGGTAACTATAAGAATTGTTTTAAAAAAATAACAATAAATTCATAAGTGTTGCTGGTTTCATGCTTTTTCTAATCAAATATCAAATTTGACAGTACCACCCGGATAGAATTTTACAATAGCATTTACCCTACAAACAATCATAAAACATTAAATATTATAGTTATTACTGTTTCAACATTGTTCGATGCCAAGTTATTACAGTAGATTTACAATAAAATTTCATGTAACTATAAATTTCACTGTTCAGCAAAAAACTGATACAGTGCATTCACATTAAATTTTACTGTTTTCGAGAAAAAAATGCATGGAGAAAAATTGATTTTTTTAATGTTAAGATACATAACCACCCCCCTTTTTCACTGTAAAAGTCTATTTTACATTGAAATTTACTGTAAAAACGTTAAAGTTTATTGTTTTTGTATTGTAGCATAACACTAAAACTTACTGTAAATTATTGTAAAATTACTGTACTGTCACAGTGAAAAGCATGGTTTTGTTAGTGTACATTTCTATTCGGGCAGTTACCTGAGTCACTGAGGGGTAGTCATATTTGCGATACACTTTTGAAATACCAGTGTCTAGTCGTGTCGTTGGCGAAACTGCAAAATCCGCAGATTTACTAATATATATGCAGATCTGGCATCGTTTTAGTATTCCCCACAGGAAATTCATCCAAATGGTGTAAAAATACGGGGAAACAAGGCAAGATAGGTATTCAGAATATGGGGTTAAATGAGCAGCTCGCACAATTTTTGATTTTTTCAATAGTTAGAGGTACCAAATCATCGCGGCAATATGCAGTAACGCATCGGGGATAAAAAAGGAAGCATCCTAGCATATAAAATTTTTTGACGAGAAAGGTCTATACACATACGGTCCACACAAATTCATAAAATGAGATTTCCGCTGAATCTCGGAAACCTCATTTGCCAAAAAGGTATATTCTAATCTATCGGCCCAGTCAGAAAAGCACGTGCCTTTCCTGTACGGCTCTATACTGGAAATCATGTGGCCGTTATTCTGAGCCATTGCTCACAAAAGAATACTATTAAGAAAAGCAAACGAAAAGACAAACAACTGTAATTGCAGCTTACGCACCAAATAAAAGTTCAAAAACTCACCCGTAGCTGGTTGCGGCCTTTGCCTATTATCCGACAATGGTCGTATTTCAATTTTGTTTCCTTATTTACCAGTTTTTTCCTTATCCTTATTTACCAGTATTTTCCTTATTTTATTTCCAAAATTGCACGATCTCCGACAATATAATCCTTTTCAACTAAAATATATAGAGAAAAACACTTAATTATTTTATATAAAAACATTTGAAAAAAAAGAACAATTGTCCTTGAACAAAAGGATCCGTAGCCCTTTGTAACCTGAAACAATAGAAAACTCTAGCACAATACAAAGAACAATCTCACCTTTATCACAATTTAAAACAATAACTTTTAATTATTTTTATGTGACATTATGTCGAAACGAATCTAGAAAAAAACTTCCGAAATTTTCCGGTTGATTTTTTCCTACCTTTGTTCTATCGTCTTGGCCTCCACCAACGACGTTAAACTTTTCGTCTGAACAGCCTTTTTTTCTTCCGTCAAAAAAAACTCCGTCAAAGACCTCCTTCGAATCTGCCTTTAAAATTACCGCCGAATCTTCCGCAACCAGTCCCTCGAATCCTCTCAGACTGTCCTTCGAAATTGCCCTGGCCTGTTCAAACTGCCTTCAGTTTAGCGACGCTAGCGAAATTCGCGATGGCGTCTCTGTCCTGACGCTGATGATTTCGGCTAGTAATAGCAATGGCGTCTCTCTCAGGTCGTCTACGCACACTTTATTTCGGCGTCGTTGCCGGCTGGACCCGTCCAAGTTTCAACAAGAATACTTCTCTTAGAAAGAAAAATCACTTTACCCGTGAAACTACTTTCCGGTAAACTTTTTTAAAAAATACTTGCTTCAACAATTCCTGGTCGCCAGTTAATAAAATGTGGGTTCTCCAGAAGAGAAAAGCCGACTCACTTGGTTAACAGTTCAGAATAAAGTGAAAGGTATATTTCGTTACCGGTTTAACTAAATCTATACACCATTCAATGGCGTTATCTAGCGTTACATAATTATAGCTATATTTACAAGATAGATGGGCTCACTTTTTCGAGTGCGCGTATAGGTGGACACATCATTCCCCAGCATATAGTTGCAGATCCGAGTTGAAATAGAAATCCTGTCGTTGATTTGCGGTCGACTGTGTCGCCGCTCCAATCGGCATCGCTGTAGCCGATCAACTTATATGGAACACCTCTGGTACAGAAAAGCTTCAGTTGATAGTCACACATCAAGAGATACCTAACTACTCTTTTGAGTTCCAACCAATCGGTTTTTGTAGGATTGCTTACGCTTCTTCCGAGAATCGATATGCTTACTGAGATATCCGGACGAGTATTCACAGCAACATATAACAATGCACCAACTAAACACTGATACAGTTTATTATCCAACAATGGTTTGCTTCCTTCTCGGCTTCGATAATAACCGGTGTCTAAAGGAATTTTCGATCCCTTTGCGTGATCAAGCTGGAATCGCTTGGCTATCTTCTGAATGTAACCGCGTTGGTCCAACAAATAGAAACCATCGGAATCTCTGCTCACACGAATTCCCAGAAAGTAAGCAATATCTCCCAAAGACGACAGTTTCATCTTACGCTTCAATTTTTGCTCTATGTCGTCCATTTCGTCTTCGGTGTCACTGGCAAGGATAATGTCATCCACGTAAAAAAGGAGATAAATTAATCTATTACGAGATCGCTTTGTGAATAAGCAAGGATCAGCTTTGAATTGCTGGAAACCAATTTCCTTTAACACTGCACATATGGTATCATTCCAAACTTTAGCTCCTTGCTTCAAGCCATATAGGCTACGATGAAGTTTGCACACCAACTTTTCTTGGCCGGGCTGCACAAAGCCTTTAGGTTGCTGCATGTACAGATCTTCCTTCAACTGACCATGCAAATACGCGCTTTTGACGCCCAGATGGCGAACTTTCATCCGTTTCTCGCCAGCGATTGTTAATAAAACTTTCAATGAAGATTGAGTGGCAACCGGAGCAAAAATGGCATCATAATCTACGCCAAACTGTTGCGAAAATCCCTGTGCAACTAATCGGGCTTTGAACTTCGACACATTACCAGCGCTGTCTTCCTTTCTTTTGTACACCCACTTGCTGCCTATGGGCTTTCGATTGACAGGCAGTTCGACGAGAGTCTAAGTTCCATTCTGCATAAGTGAATCGTATTCCTCCATCATATCCGCATACCACAAATCCTTTTCCGAACCATTAACCGCTTCATCATAACTAAGCAGATCTCCTTCAGTTGCCATAGCTACATCGACAACATAATCGCGAAGCCGTTGTGGTAAAACACCTCTAGTTGAGCGCCTATCTAGTTGCGGGTCATTTGACGCGGCAACCGATCTTTCTTCTTCTTCCCAACCGTAAAACTCATTGTCGGAGCCTTCGGAGGCTTCCGGTTCCTCCTGAGGACCCTGTTCTTAGAGGTCAGCTATCTCCTCCTGACACGAAACTCCACCTTCATTTGAATCCATCCAAGCGATCTCGCTTTCTTTAGGGTTGACCTCGCTGGACTCCGATTCAGCCATTAAAGAACCATTTCGCTGTTCAATGAATCTGACATCGCGACTAATTGTTATTCCATTTGTCTCTAGATTCTAGAACCGAAACGCCTTACGATCCTCGCAATACCCAACAAATACAAGTTTCTGCGATTTACTATCCAATTTTGTTCTTTTAACCTCCGGTATGTGGACATACGCCGGACATCCAAACACACGAAAATGACCTAAAGCAGGTACTTTACCAAACCATTTTTCAAATGGAGACTTGTCGATAACGCGAGACGGGAGCCGGTTCTGTATATAAGCGGCGGTCATGATAGCTTCACCCCAAAACTTTTTATCTAGATTAGCATCTAACAACATACATGTTGCCATTTCCTGCAAGGTGCGGTTTTTCCGCTCAGCTACCCCGTTCTGCTGAGGAGAGTACGCAGCGGTGTACTGAGCCTCAATACCCTCCTTCTGGTAAAATGCCTTCAAATCCTTGCTGATATATTCACCGCCTCCGTCAGATCTGATGACGCATGGTGTTCTCCCGAATCTTGTTTTAACATGGGCTACGTATCGCTGCACGCAGCCAAACACATCAGATTTCTGCCGTAAGAGGCACACGACTGTATATCGACTAAAGTCGTCAATAAGCGTCATAAAATAACGGTTTCCTCCTGGGGTTACATTCGCCATAGGGCCACATACGTCAGTATGAACCAAATCTAGGATTCTGCTGGCTCTATTAACGGAAGCACTAGGAAATGATGTACGAGGAAACTTACCTTTAAGCAATGCTCACAAACTTGCCTCAAACCACAGTCCTGCATCTGAAACCCTGAGCCAAGATTGGCAGCTTTCAACTTCTCCACCACTGCCGGATCTCTATGGCCAAACCGCCGGTGCCAAGTATGCTGGCAATTCGGTAGATGGTGCACCTCTCCACTCAGCTTTGCGTATTCAACGGTTTTCAACACGAAAAGGTTTCCGTTTAATTCACCCAATGCCATTGCTTTACCGGTGTCACTAATAATCGAACAATTTGACCCAGAGAAATTTACAGTAAATCCTTTTTGGGTCAGCTTACGAACTGATATCAGGCCACTGTCTAAGGCCGGAACATATAGCACATCACTTAGCTTCACATCCAGGGCTTTCCCATTTTTACTTACACATTTTACAAAGCCATCGCCTACTCCATGCGATTGTGAAATAGATCCATCTGCCAGAATCACTTCAACACGTTTGCTATCGTCCAAGTTAACGAAGAATGACCGATTGTTCGTCATATGGCTCGAACAACCACTATCAATGTACCAACACTCTTTACGGCGACCACTTCTAACCGTGAAACAAATTGGCACTTCTTTTCCGGCAGCCTGCTTCGCTTTCACTTCATCCTTTTTCGGTTTCACCTGCTCCGCTTTTCCACTCTTTTCATCATCGCCTTTCTTCTGCAAAAGCAGGCGACAGTTCCTGCGGAAATGGCCAGGCTTCTGGCAGTAAAAACACACTTTTTTCTTCTTTTGCTCCTTCGAATGTAGCTTCATCACCTTCTCTCCGGTATCCGAACGCTCGACCCGCCGTTGATGTTCGTCCAATAACTTTTGTTTGACGAGTGTCATAGTCAAATCCGCTTCTGACCGGCTCTCCAAGGCCGTCACCAGGCCACCATACGACTCCGGCAAACTCCGAAGCACCATGGCAATTTTCAACGAATCTTCCAGTGCTTGACCCGCACACGCTAGGCGGTCAAAGAGCTCTTCCAGATCAAATATGTGTTTCTCAACATCTGCGCCATCGGCCAGATTCAAGCTACAATTTTTTTTCAATAAAGATACCCGAGACGTCACGGTTGTTTTTTCGTGGTAGTTTTTTAAACAATTCCAGACATCTTTGGCTGTGACGGCCTCTTTCACTAAGTTGAGCTGATTATCTTCCACATACAATACAACCGTGGCATGACACTTTTGGTCCGCTTTGTTCCATGCATTCGTCACCGGTTCTGGTTTTTCACCACCGATAACATGCCACAATTCTTCTCTCTTCAGTAACATTTCCATCCGGGTCTTCCAAATGGAGTAATTTTGGTTGTTTAAACGGGTAAACATGAACTTTTCAGCCATCTTCAACAGGCTCACTTTTGTTTCCGTATAAATCAACCACCGACTCGCTGTGTTTATATGTTGCTCACATGCAAAATCTCACACAAATCGATTCTGAACAATCGATACAACGCGTCGTCAGAGAGGAACCGTTACTCCACCGAAAGTGTTCACATCCGACAGTCACATACACTATCAGCCGATCGCTTTCACGCCACTGCAACGGGCAAGACACAGCCGAATGTCAAAAATATGGCCGTCGCCAATCAGCACGAAACGCGTGCCCTCCGACCACTTTTCTCGCCCAAAAAATCACCGCTCTGAACCCATAACCTGAGGGCTGGAACACAGCCCGACGAACAAACCACGCAGCGGACGGATCACGACGAGTAATACCCGGATATCGAGCGGAACTACCGTAGAACTTTCGGATTATTACGCGACGAATAATGACTAACGAGCAAATGTATTTTAGTACCTTTATTGTCAAGTGTGCACAGTGGAATGAAAGAAAAAAATACATGAACAACGAGGCTCTCTGCTATGCTCTCTCTGTTCGATGTTTACTCTCACTTAGCGGTCCACAGACAAGTGGAAAGATAGCGCACTTCCCACAATATCAAGCCAGCACCCCCACGAGGCAAATTTTTCCAATCAGATCCAACCGTGTTTCACATCAGGTGCGATATGTTCGTCCTTCCGGTGAGGTCTGCAACAATGGGTTGTTAAATCATTTTACACCAGGATCCCCAAACTGTAACTCATCATCTGTTATACGTCAGAATAACGAACTTGGGGAAACTCCCATGACAGATCATTCTTCGAGATTGCCTCGAACTACATTGACGAAATGTGCACGGAGCGATGAAAAAGGGTCAGTATACACGACAAGCCAAAATGTCTCGATTAGCTAAACTCAACGTGATGTGAAAACGCTGTCTGATTCTGTTACCGAAGGCCTCGTTCAAAGGTTAGCCACGATACTAATACGTCGAAACTCGACAATAGACGGGACAGCAGTGACGAAGCTGTATATAACAGTGACAGCGAGGATGAGTCGGGAGATGCTGCGTTATTAAATGATTTTTCTCTTTTCGAATACTTTCAACCCTACCATAACGATACGTTGATCGACGAGGGTGATTCCACGGACATATCTGATGACGGTACATATAGTGAGCTTTGAAAGTAGTAACGATGTTAATTTATATATTTTTTAAGATAACCAAGGCCTAGGTTTTAAAGATTTGGAGTAGCCAACCCGAAAGGCAAAGCGTTCGATTTTGAAAAATAAAGAGCGAAGAGAGCTAGGACTAGAATATACCAGTTCTGCTGGTAAGAAAGTACCAGCCCATCGAATGAAAGGTTCGTGCAAATGTACAAGAATGACTTGCCATTCGAAATTTTCCGTCGAGATGCGAGAGAAAATGTTAAGAAGCTTGCTTCAATTAAAAATGTCTTGGCAGAATCAATTTCTCAGTTCGCACATCGATGTAAAATATGCACAAAAGCACCGAGTAAGCTCTTTGTAAAACAATGTTCATGTAGAGCTATTATCACATTGTGTTGTTTTTTAGGTTCTGAACTCGAATCGGAAGTACACCTATCATTATTTTCTACCGGGTGTAGGAGGAAGGGTCCGAGTATGTAAGGAAATGTTTCTCTCAACTTTCGACATCAGACACAAAAAGGCGAGTTTTGACCGAGAAACTTCTAAAGGGCTCAGGCATTTGTTCTGACGACAATAGGCTACAATTCAGTGTTTCTAGTGATTCCACCGTAAAGATAAGGTGGTTTTGCACACCGTTGAGCCACATCCTGCATCCTGCAATACAGCATCTGACAGCACCGGTACACGTTCCGACTGCAGCTATTATAATGGGCATCCTTAACGTATACTTGCTCATCTTTGTTAATATTTATGTTAATCCGGGAGAGAAGCATTTCAGTTTTAGCAAAGCGCCACTGTCAACAAGCTATCTATTCGGTTGAACTACTGGTAGCAGTCAATTTATTTCATAGGAAAAAAATTCATGTCGAACTCATGCCCATGTCTCATCTCTGATTAGCATATCATCGACTGGTCCTATGCATTGATTCCTTGCAAATAGATGCCTGATTGCCTATCGAAACTCTGTTTGTCCTTTTTTTCTGATACATTTCACCTCCAGCTCAATGCATTAAGCGCATTCATCGAATTGTTGTCGTTTGTTTTGTACTCGAACAATCGCGGACCAGCCAACTGCGGAATCAACTTAATCCTGAACTTTATCCATGAACAAGCACTTCATTCTATATATTTATATTATTTTTATGGTATAAAAAGAAATAAAAGGGCACAAAAACAACTCGGACGCAGAATGCATCTAAAAACAAACGATACATATTCTTCAAATAAAAACAAAAGGCCTAAAAGTAAGAGTTATTTACCATGACTCGCCGAAAAGGTGTTATGTCGAATGGCACAAAAAGTGCATGCGTTTTGAAAGGGACTAAAGCATGTATTTCTTAATTT
Source organism: Topomyia yanbarensis (assembly GCF_030247195.1). Lineage (NCBI taxonomy): Eukaryota > Metazoa > Arthropoda > Insecta > Diptera > Culicidae > Topomyia > Topomyia yanbarensis. The sequence goes on along the minus strand of NC_080671.1, from coordinate 299,528,440 downwards.
TAATGAAAATAAAAATTTTTAAATGAAAATCGTTACATTTTAGTGTACCCAGTTGAATTTAATTAAATATTACTATACAACAATCACATTTCATAATCAATTGGACAAATAGGATTAAAAAAGATCAGTTGAATTTCTAACTTGATATTTCCAAAATAAGGATTTTGTACTTAGTGCCTTATGAAATGTTGACGTCGAATTACGCACTTACCCACTGAGATGTCCAAAAAATTGTTTCAAAATCGTTCAACACGGGTCCAACGATGGACGTTCGTTGAACGGTTATTTGGACGTTGTCCAAATTGGTTCAACGAACGTCCTTCATTGGACTATTTTGAAACCAACCGTTCTTAGAGGGTACTTATTAGGTATATTTTGGATCTTAATTTAGGTTTCCCGTGTCAATGGCAAAAAACTAGAAATTAAAACCATTTCAAAAATGTTCAATGTCGATTCTCTCGATTACCTCAAATTGGAGTAACGCCCTTCTGAAATGTTGTCCTAGATATAGTCTTCAGCGGTGTAGTAGGCTATGATTTGTAGAGAAAATAAAGATTCATTGTCTTCACTATAACGAATCGGTAAGGAAGTGTTTTCTACATTGGAGACGAGGATTGAATAATTTCAAATTGAAGAAACTCGTGGAATAAACGCGAACTTCAAAATGTCGGTGGTACGTATTTCCTCATTTAGTAAAAGAGTTCATTTTTTCATGGCAATTTCAAACATGTGGTTCTTGCATGGAGAACATGTGATTTTCTAATTTGCTAATGAATAAATAAGAGTCAAGTTGAAATCTGAAAGCGTAGTGAACTAAACGTTCAAGTCCGCTCGGAATAATTGAATAGAAAGAACAGTCCAAGTCTTGGATATAGAAACGTAGGGTTTAATCCAGTCCGTTTCCAGTATTTGAACTGTGAAGAGTTCTCGAGAATATAGGATTTTTGAATAAATCAGTCTATTCTCTGAATAGAAACGCAGGGATTCGTTCCAGTCCGTTTCTGGTTTTTGAGCTGCGTCAAGCTCGCTCACGTGAATATAGGAATTTTGTCTAAATTCAGTCTATTCTCTGGAGAAACGTAGGGATCAATTCCAGTCCGTTTCTGATATTAAACAGAAGAGATTACATAACGTTTTCTCTGTCTGTCAGGTATAGTTGCCACGGAAAAAATGAAAGTTTGTTTGCTATCACCATGGCAACAGAATAACATAGCTGATCCTCTGTCTGTCGACGGTTATGCCAATATGGCTATCCTTGTAGCAAAAGTTAAGATGAACAATCAGAATGAATAGTAAGACTGGTTTCTCATGACTCATGACCAATTGCTACGCCAATAACACAGATTGTTGAGGCCACCAAAGAAGATATTGAACTTATGGAGTTAATTAAGTGGATGTCATATCCACCAAAAAGATGGCCAAAACCTTTATATAGATAAAAATTAATAGCAAACGATCTTTCAACTGACAGTTAAATTGCTCTTAAGAACAAGAAAATTGTGATACCAAGATCACTACAACCTAAGATTTTAAAACTAGCTCATGAACCTCATCTTGGTGGAGAAGCTATGAAGAGACGTTTAAAAGCCAAAGTTTGGTGGACTCGCATTGATCGAATGGTTGAAGAATACATTAAAACATGTAGTGGCTGCTTATTAGTATCTGAACCAACAATAGAACCAATGAATAGGTCACCCTTACCGAAGGCCCCATGTAAAAAATTAAAGGGTTGTGTACAGGACACGACCACGGTGACATTAAAAATATAGCTTTTTTATCTATCACACATATCGACACACGTTCTTGTTCACTCGCCTGTTTTCATATGTTACAATTTGCTATATACCCTCCCCATTAAAACATAATTTATTGAAGGTCTTTTAACGGTAATCTATTAATTAATCAAGTATCTCACTAGGTGATTGGCATTATTTGGCTGATCCATCTAGTAAAAATAGGCTGGTCTGTCCAGAAAATATATTCAAAAGAAAAGTTCCATATTGAGAGCTGTGATGAGGAAACCCACGCCCGCCAACGGAAATATACAGATTCTCCATAAAATGTGAAATTTCATTTTCCATTTAAATTTTCAATAATGTACTAATGAACTTAAGTAAACAATCTTAAGTGTAAGTATTTCTTGATCGATTAGTGGTGGAAAAATGAAATTATTTGATAAATTACATTTTTATGCAACGTTCGCACTACCAGTTGAAACGGGTTTTTATGCTATCTTGGTGACATTTTTCTTGTTGCTAATTATTAAAACGTGTTATAACTCTGTAGTGTAAACATTGTATTATTAAACCAATTCTGCAGCGTTTTATGTTATATAGGTGTTTTATGTGGTAATAGGACTGACATAATTATATCTTCAGTACAGCGGTTTGTTTCATAATTTAAAACAGATTTATTTTAAAATTTAAATTAGTATACCCAACCGTATTTGTTGTATACCTTAAAACGCAATTAGAACTGTGTTTTAAATACATAGGGTAGGACAGATATTCTGACTGGTTAAACTGGGAAAACAATTTTAAGTGCAGTAACACTTAAGACATGGCTTGAATTTGAATCGAAAAAGAACACCCGCTTCAACTGCTGCTGGGACGGTAAGTTCTGTTTTAAAATTTTCCGTTGTGTGCAGTACGAAACAATAGTGTTTGAAATTAGAAAACAAAAAGTTCTGCTGGGAATGTGATTGTTTCCGATGCAATTACACTCAGATTTTTCACGCAGGGGATACAGGCCGTGTAAATGAAAACCGCGTAATTTAAAATAAAACGCGTTAATGAAAACCGCGTAAATTTCAAAATCCGCGTAAAAAACCTGAGTGTACTCTCCTATATAAAATACTACGCTGCTGAACAGTGCAATAACTACAGAAGCACGTTGTCAGATGCCTTACTGATAAAAAACATATAACCGAAATATGAAACATGAAAACCAATTGGCTCTTTACCCTACGCAGCTACAAAGCGCCGTAAACATGGATTAACAAGTTACAACGCACACGCATGCATAAAAATAAATATATTTTTTTCAAACGCAACACTCTTAAGCAGCACACACCGTATTGAATTAAATCCAAACCACCCCGCCCACCCACTTTGCAAATCATTCTGTGACACCATGCTGGTACCCGACAAATCCGCACACGGCCACCGCTGCCGAAAATGCATAGCGTCTACCGCTTATTGTAGTGCCCAGACGCTGCAGCCATGATCTTACCCGTTCGACATAAGAACAAAAACTGATTCAAACGGGTACGCGTCACCTCTATTTATAAACTAACCGTATATGGTTTAGTCACTTAGGTGCGAGCAGTGTGGCCACTTTTACATGAGGTCAGTTCCGTAGATTTTGGAATTAACCCCCAAAATCAAAATATGTGGAACTGAGCATTGTGATTTTTGAATGAAGATGTTTACTTTTACGCAGTTAGGGAATTCTCGCTAGTTCCGCCGCCATTTCGACTCTACTGTTACAACAGATTTCGAGTTCGAATTTGTATAGTTGCATTTCACTCGGTTTTCTTGAAAACCCAGCAAGAGTTCAAAATCAAATAGGTTAAATTTCTCGTGTTAATGAAGAGCTGGGCAAATAAGTCGAAAAGACTTTTCCATACAAGCTTGTGTATAAATAAGCTTTCGTTTTGAAATGCCGTGACACTAATGGTTTTTTGCGACTAACTTATTGCCATTTTAGATCAGTTAACATGTTATCTTCACCCCAGAAATTAGTTTTCAGTACGATTATTAAGTTTTAATACCACATGATAGGAATCTTCAAGGGTTCCGGTTTGGAATATTGTGTCCTTTTTAAATTCCAGGAGCGAAACTGATAAAATAATCCACTCGATTTAACCTCATTCTCCACAAGCACGCCTGGATTAAACCGTTGCCCAGTTAATTAACACCAAATGATTTCTATCTTCCGTATGCCGCCTTTTGTGATAATGGGAAGCCGTTTGAGTCAACGTGGAAAATTAGCTAACGGGAGCGCTAATTGCCCTTCAACTTGCTGACACCTTGTAAGGCACTATTTTAAACGCAAAATTTTTGTGATTTTCTGTCGTCATGTTTTAGCCGCCCTATAACCTTTTAAATCGTTCGAACACGAGTTACTATATTCACAGTTAGGCGGACACAAAAGTTGGAAAATTGGCAGCTCTTATTTCAGGAAGAAAACACTGGCATCTCATGCAAATGTTCAGGCTCTAGCTTAATAATTTCATTGTCGTCGTGAGTAAGAGCTTTACATGTACGAATAGAAAGACTAATTCGAAGATATGATGATATGATTTCATACTTGTGCGAATATCTGTTGGTGTTACAGAAATTTTCTTTGTTCTTTTCGTTTTCCTGCAATCGATAACACAAAGAAATAGTAAAATAATTATGACCATAACCACAATACCTTTTCCATATACATCCAAAAAGAACAGGTTATGTGACATCATGCTCGATTGGCTCCGGCCAAAGAGAATAGGGAAAGAGACGAATAGTGTGAAGCCAAAAATACCTTATTGAGCAGACCAATCGTGCAATGTAAATAAACATTACTCATGTCTGAGTTGGAGGAGATAAGTATTGTAAATCTATCAAAAAAGAAATTTGAATTTTCGTCAGAATTTAGTGCAATCGTGATTGTAAGGTGCATTTTAGAGTCTATGTATGAGTAAAAACAAGCTTTAGAATTATTTCATCTCTTCGTTTCGAAATGCACATCGTTTGATAAACAAATCCAACGATCGACAAAAGGTTTGTTTTCAAAATATAATAGGAGTCATTTAAAGTGCTGCCTTTGGAAACGGTTGCCAAATTCTAGTGTTGAAATCATCGTAAAGGGAGTGTTGCCGTTTTGACTGATTTTCACTCTGCGTCTCTTTCACTATTCTCTTTGGCTCCGGCATTTGGCATGTTCAATTGGCTCCGCTCAGTGTGTTCGCCTAACTATGAATATAGTAATTATAGTTCGAACGCGCCATTTAACTAGGTTTCTGATCAGCTGATTATTTTATGTTTATCTGTTCTGGCGTTACTCGGGTGGGCGCGACGTCCGATACCATCATCGATTCAATCCAACATCAAACGAATCTGACAATGAAAGATATTCGTGGGAGGGCATTTTTGTTTGCAGCAGCAGAGCAAAACAAACTTGTTGATAAAACGCACCTCTGAATAGCAAACAAACGTCTTGTGGACTGCCCAATAAAGATCTTTAATTTGGAAAAATTGTCTTAGTTTTTCATATGCATTAATAGCGGGTGTCCTCGCGAGCACAATCATATTGTCGCATATTGTCATATCGCCTTCTTGTTAACTGGGACAGCACCCCACGCAGCAATACAGCATATGATTTGGTATACGTTTGCAATACAGACACTTTATACACAGACTAGCGAAGTGTCAAAAATTGCAGCTAAACGAGCATGAGGGTTTTGAGGGGTAGTACAAGAGCAAGCCCACGCAAAGCTTCTTGACTTATTTGTTGTCTAGGACACCAACACAGTTGCAATGTGTATAGACAACATACATATAACGCTATGTTTTCAATTTGCCATCTGATTTAACCTCTTTCGGCAAAAATTCCACCCGATTTAATCTCGCACTAAAACAACTGCACATGGATTAGTCAATGGGAGCTTCCGTGATGCCAGTTTACATTCATGGTTGCCAGTTTTAGTGTTTTTCTCTCCGCAAGTCTGTGTACAAAGTGTCTGTAGTTTGCAATCCACTAGCAGCCTGCAATCCCAAATTTCATTTGGAAACTATAGTAGATCTGATGAGGCAACCCATACAGTCGTACTAGTCTCGTGGGTTTGGATGCGTTATAGTTCTAAAAGGAAACAAACTAAAAAATGTTTTTTAATACTTTCTGGCTTAGAAATAAAAAATACGAATGAGATATTAACTCACAGTAATAATCTGCATCAGAAAATATCGTAACCCGCATACCCTCAAAGATCCCCAATGGGCGATTTGCCGCCTTAATTTTTTAGGCGCTCTAAACGCCCTTTAACTACCCCCAAATCGCTCATTGAATATTCATTTTCGGATTTGCCTTGGAAAAATAATATTGCGGCATATTGTTTATATCACATTCCAACGCATTTAATTTTGCAAAAAAATCGTTTAAGAAGCAAATGGACTCCTCAAATAATTGCATCAATACTAAATTCTTCATTCTACTATTTCCTGCTACCTAGAACAAAATGGTCGAAGTTGTAATTAAAATGCAAAAACTAACCAAGTCCATTTCAGCCGCTAGATAAATTGTCTAAATATTCAAATCGCCATCTAATCGCATTCGTTACTATAGGATTAATTAGCACAGACGAATAGTCGAACGTCAAAGTGCTTAAATCGCCTGACAATGTTCGTCCGCCTTTTTCTTGACTGGGGTATCTTGTGAATGCATTTCATTCGCAACTATCGAAGCCCACAGGGTCCATGAATAAAACAAACAAGTTGTCAAAAAGTTGTGGACATATTTGTTTACTACGGGTCTGATTATTCTCGATTTTATACGGATAAGTTCGGTTCAAGTGATTTTTATATAGAACACCATTCAATTCCGTTGCTTTTCAGCAGGTTTTGACGCTAGTGGGATCGTCGTAATACCATTACCAAATGTGTGTTGTGAATTGAAAGCTGCATACCTGATTTTGAAGGAGACAACTCGATTATAAGAGGTTAAGGTAATATCTACTAATCGACAAATCGGACAGAAAAAGTAGTATTCCATGCAAATAAACCAATTGAAAGTAACCAGAAACAATACGATTCTGTAGTATTAATCGGGACTATCATGTATAATCCATGTGACCTGTCAAAAGAAAAATCTGATGAGGATTCACCAGTCTTTTTGTGGAACGCCAATCGAGTGAGGAGAATTCACCGGTTTGTTACGGGAAAGCTAATCGAGAAGGAAAAGAAGTGGCTGAATCGTGACCGGATTTTGAGAATATTAACATTCCAAAGTTTATAGCATCGTCGCCGCTCATAGCAATTAGGATAATGCAAAAATTTTGAACTCAAACATAAGCATAAATTGTTAATTTATTTAAACCAAAGAATGTTTGTATTTTGTGTACAAGGTTTAATAAAAATATATTTTAACAATCACTTAGAATCTCTAACACATCCCTGAAATCTTCATCAACACCCTCGTTGGGCTTACTGTACATAGCTTTTTTAAACTTTTTTCTCATTTCCGTAGGAATAACCAACGCACATGGACAGCCAAAATTTTTCAGATAGTCTTTAGTTCGCAAGATTCCAACCATCGTTTCGTTACCAAGACGATTTCTGACTTTGGTTTTGTTCAAGTTTTGAGCGGAAAAGATTCGTTCCGCCGCAGCTGAAGAGTGAGGTATTGCAAGAACAGCTTTGAGCAAACCTCGTAGCAGTGGATAATACCACTGGCCATCTTTTCTGCGCTCCGAAATAATGGTAACCCAAAACTCGCTTTCATCCACAGTATGTTCTAAAGAGCAGCTCTTAAAATCGAGAGCCATTACTTCGTTGTACTCATCATCTAAACGCTGCCACTGGCTCTCATCAACTATGTGTGGAAGATGTACTAGTAAGGACCCAACACTGTTAAATGTTCGGTTCTTCACATTATTTGGCGCTAAGCATTCCAGACTGCGAAACATCTGATTCCTGAATGGGAATCTGGAGATCATTTGGATGGACAACTCAATATAGAAATTCTGGCAACTCCTACGGAAATGTTCAAGCTTTTCGGGGTCAATATTTTTCGAATTCAGTAACGCTGTTACTCGCACTCCGAAATATACTTCATCGAGATTTTTTAAATTTGGCGCAATAAATTTTAAGTCATTTAAATGCGAAGTTGAGTTGCATACTTCCGATTTCATAAAATATCCCAATATTTGTTTCACTTTTTTCGTCAGCGTACTGTGTAGCAATATGATTTCGGGCTTTTCCGATTGGAATAATCTGTTGAGTCCATCGATTACCGGTAGAATAAAGTTTAGAAATTCAATGTACAGTTCAGTTATCGGGTCCAATAATATTTTATGAATTTTCAAAGCGTTTGATAAATGATCCACATTTGCAGCTAAACCAAAATAAATCTTCAGTGGCTCAAAACGCGTCGCAACAGCATTCACCACTTGTCCTCGCGAAAGAAATCTTACATCGTGCATTCTAGGAATTCGTGTTGGTCTGTACTCCAAGAGATCTTGTATCTTTTCGAATTGCTTCAAACGCGCTGGACTGGCTGATAAATAGCTGTATATGTCTTTCAGCATTTGTTCCAGCTGCTCTGGAAGCTTCTTCGTCGCATACGAGGCACATAGCGCTATTGAATGACAGATGCATCGTACTCCAATTAGCTGCGGACAGTCTTTGCGAAATAGTGTCGTCACTGATAAATTTTCTCCCACCATTACCGCCGCATTGTCGCAACCAATCCCTAGCAAGTATTTCTCATACGGAATCTTGTTTTTCACAAAGATCTCGCGCACGGCATTGTATAAAGCCTTGGCGTTGGCAGATTCTACCGGGATCAGGTCGAAAAATGCATCGCGTATGCCTTCGACCTCTTCATCAAAATATCGAACTGTCACGCAAAGTACTTTCTCCGTGGCTATGTCAGTGGATTCATCTATTATGATACTGAAGAACGATTTTTGAACTATACTGATAAGCCTTTCTTTTTGTGTTTCACCAGTAACGGCTACTGTAACTTTCGTAGCCTTCGTGCGTCCCATTTTCAGTGAAGCAACAATTTGCGAATCGGGGAATGCCGCTTTTAGAACTGGGACTAGTGATTGAACGGCTCTAAATGAAAGATTTTTATCTACAGCGTAGAGACACAGCCTTATGCAGGCATCAATTTGTTTGTTTTCAGGTGCCATAAAATTAGATATTTTCGGAGTGGGTTTGAGAAGTGAATTCGATGCATTCAGTTTGTGGCATTCCTGGTTTGCGTGATTCTTCAGGTCCTTGAACCCACCTTTCTTATACTTTAGACAAACTTCACATATAGTACAAAATGCTTCCTGGTATCTTTTCTGAAGCCAAGGAAGTTCCTTCTCCCACGAATCTTTGTATTTTTGCTCATATCGTTTTGAAACTATAATTCATTGAGAAAATAAAAAATATAAATTATTAACAGATCCATTTGGAGAGCGTCTCGGTGGAATTTAATTTAGTAAACTGTAGCTGTCAATATTTTTCTAGATTTTGTCTACACCCAATTTTGTCAGTTTTTGGCCCCATTTTGTCAGCCGCATATGTAGACATTAGGTTTTCGCTTTTGTTGACTATTGTGAACTAAGCATGGTTAAAACGATTTCTCGGGAATTTTTCCTAAACGTGAATTATGACAGCTGGCTTTCACGCCCTAATCCTGGTTTGTCGAGAATTTATAAATTAAATATTTATACTCTATGTCAATGTGAATTCAATAATTTTTCGTAAAATTCTTGTTATTCAGTACACCCTTTAATTTAGCAAAAAAAATCGTTCGAAGTAAATGGAAAAGGTGAAGCTGTTCCTCCTTTGTGCGACACTCTGATTGCTACTAATTGAGGGGAAACTTTTCTGGAATTAATGATTTTATAAGCCATTAACAGCTGTGTTCTAGTTATTAGCCAGCAACATTGGTTTAGATCGAACAGGTAGTATTATATATAAAGCATAGCAGCGATATTTCAAATGTAAGAACCAATAAAAATATATACAGCAAACCTATTTTTATGTAAATAATTATTCCGAACCTGCCTCAAAGGTTCCTGATTCCGTATGATATCGTTAATTAGTATGAAAATAAGACTACAATTTACAGATAGAAATCTGAAGGCATAACTTGTTGATCAATCTCTATACTGCCGTTCTACGCATAATTGTCCCATGTATATAGGAAATCCCATAGAACATGGGACAACTATGCTTATAACGGCAGTATAGTAATGATTAATATTCAACTAGTAGTTTCGCAAGTGTATTGTCAAATGTCAAATGGACGGGATAAATAATATTGGTAAAATAGTCTTCGAAAGTAAGTCGTTTCTTTACTTTTTACTAACCTTTTGACGAAGTTTTTTTATTATCCTCGGCACTGTTCATGTCGTCGCTCATTTCATCGCTACTTTCCCGTGCAATACTATTGTTTTTATCATCGTCCCGATGTTTATAGTGCGAAGATGATGTATCCTTGCTTACCGTATTCAGAACTGTAAATAAACCATACGAATCGTTTACGTTTGAATAATTATAAAAAAATATGAATTTATATGAATTTCAAAACTTTGCTGTCAAATATCATCTTCTCTCCACCTTATCTATGGTTACACAAAACATATGGCGTTTTCGATGAGGCTCTAGTGTAGTGAAGTAAACTGGATTTGATCTTTGGAATAGAGGTGGCAATGGAAAATCCCAGTTCTTGCCGAAAGGGTAAAATCAGTGAACGCAACTATATACAGTGTACGGTGCACATCAATTGAAAAGCTCAATGGAAAAAAATGATTAGGGGTATTTACCATTAAGTCTCTCTCCATCTGATCCTTTCGCTTTTTTGAGCGGTGGCGAAGCTTGTTCTATAAAAATATCAATGGTGAATAATTAAATTTCCAACATCGTGTCATGTATTAGCACATCATTTACCTCTTTCCGTCGATTGTAACGATCCTCGATTCAAAAATGTACGCATAATTGGATTCATTTTCCTGTATGTTGTTGCGTTTGAAACTTTTTTCAAATTTTCAATGCCTTCAATATAAAAATGGCAGCAAAATACCCAGTAAAATCCATTTCGAATGATTTCCTCGGATATTCGGCTAAAATTCGATAACCGATTCCGCCCGAATTGGTTTACAAATCGGTAGCTACACTGGAGCCAGAATTCCGACAGAATCCAAACACATAAGTTGATTGAAAGGCGGCGGAGCGACGAGAGTGTATGTGAAGACCCTCTAAGAACGGTTGGTTTCAAAATCGTCCAATGAAGGACGTTCGTTGGACCAATTTGGACAACGTCCAAATAACCGTTCAACGAACGTCCATCGTTGGACCCGTGTTGAACGATTTTGAAACAATTTTTTGGACGTCTCAGTGGGGAGAGTGACGAAAACTGTAAAAATTTGACAAGCTAAATTTAATCGAGTAAAGCGTAGGGTATTTGGTGTCAGTTATTGGGCGTACATGAGGAACATTTGATACATAAAATCAATCATAAACAATTTTTACTGTTTCCGGAGATATCTGTAGAAATAATGAAAATTCCGTAGAAATCAGGACTTCCTCCGTAGATCCGTAGAAAAGATAGAAATCCGTAGATCTACGGAAAAATCCGTAGAGTTGGCCACCCTGGGTGCGAGTGTGTGCAAATGCCAACGTTACCGAAAATCGATAGCGCTTATTGCATCGCCCGGAGACGACGTTGCTCGTGTGGGATAAGAGCAACAACTGATTTAAACGGACATGCGTTGCTTCTATTTATGACTTTTCGTGTTTCATTGAGCAACTAAGCTGCCCTCTTTTGACGGCTGTGTCTGAGAAATCTGCCTCACGAATGGTAATTTTCCCGTTTTTTGTGAACTTTTTAATTTTACCAATTTCCAAAAGTCTACTTTTATTGGGGAGATATTAAATTATTACCAATATTTAAGTTAGGTGTTTCTGAATCGGTTGGTGTATGAATGATTAAAATCCATCTAGTAATATCGGAGTTATAAGCGTGCAAACCTTACATAGTTTCGTTACATGGGAGATAGTTTAGATTTTAGAATGACACCTAGCCCCAGATAGTGGAGTAAGACATTTTTAATGTCAAAAATAGCACTTGATTTTACCGAAATTTTAAATGGCATACATTTACTAGTCGTAGTTGATTATTTTTCACGGTAACGCTTCGAAAATGAATGTACTATTTTCAATTGAATTTGATCACAATCCTTTTGCAGTTATCCTGAAGTTGCGATTATGACATCTACAACTGCTAAAGCAACAATTTTACAATTACGTATAATGTTTCCTAGGTTTGGTTTTCCGGAACAGTTGGTATGTGATAACGGAAATTTTTGCGTCTGAAGAATTCACAAAATTTTGTCAAGTGTCTGGTATCGAGATCTATCACTCAGTGCCTTACGCACCGTTTCAGAATGGCCTAGTGGAAAGATATAACAGAACGTTATTGAAAACCATAAAAATAAGTGTTGCAATGGGCAGGGACTGGAAAACCGATTTGAATAACTTTTTATTAGCTTATCGATGCACCCCACACTCTATAACTAATAAACCTCCTGCTCAGCTTTTATTTGGACGAAATATAAAAGATAAACTTTTAGAAGTAGATCTCGATGGTAACCAGGTAATATTCGATTCACTTAAAAAAAGAAGATGAAGGAAGGAAGGAAAAGGGTAAATGCATTCTGAAATTGATGTAGGAGACCATGTAGTTATCAAGAACTTTGTGAAAAAAAATAAGTTTACGACGAACTTCAACCCTCAACCGCACGTGGTGATTAAGAAGAATGGTACAAGGTTGAAACCGAAAAACCTTTCTAGTGGAACCGAACTCGACCGCCACGTGAACCATGCTAAGCGGATTATATCTAGTAGTCCTTTCAAGACCCATGAGGAATCTACACCTTTAATTGATTTAATGCTTCCACCGTTTTCAGATAAATCTGAAAGTAATGCTTCGGACAAAATTCATGGTAAAGCTATAGCAAAGAAACATAGAGAACATCGAAGGCCGTCATATCTGAAAGACTATAAAGTTTAAAGATGTAGTAAAAATTAATTTTAGGGCCTAATCTATTTAAATTAGAGGAGAGATGTAGTAGGCAATGATTTGTAGAGAAAATAAAGATTCATTGTCTTCACTATAACGAATCGGTAAGGAAGTGTTTTCTACAAGCGGTTCGACGATTCCTCTTACCCTCTAAGAACGGTTGGTTTCAAAATCGTCCAATGAAGGACGTTCGTTGGACCAATTTGGACAACGTCCAAATAACCGTTCAACGAACGTCCATCGTTGGACCCGTGTTGAAATAGAAATACGTCAAATTTCATGTTCGTTTGGATACGTCATGGCCTCTTGGCCACACTCTAACTAGAGTGCTCCAAAGAGAATAGTGAAAGAGACGCAGAGTGAAAATCAGTCAAAACGGCAACACTCCCCTTACGATGATTTCAACACTAGAATTTGGCAACCGTTTCCAAAGGCAGCACTTTAAATGACTCCTATTATATTTTGAAAACAAACCTTTTGTCGATCGTTGGATTTGTTTATCAAACGATTCGCATTTCGAAACAAAGAGATGAAATAATTCTAAAATTTTTTTTTACTCATACATAGACTCTAGAATGCACCTTACAATCACGATTGCACTAAATTCTGACGAAAATTCAAATTTTTTTTTCATAGATTTACAATACTTATCTCCTCCAACTCAGGCATGAGTAATGTTTATTTACATTGCACGATTGGTCTGCTCAATAAGGTATTTTTGGCTTCACACTATTCGTCTCTTTTCCTATTCTCTTTGGAGTGCTCTAGTCTCAGTGGGTAGTAGCAGGGTGACAAACCTCAGCCTACACGCAGAATTTTATTTATGCAACGATAGCATACTTTTTTATCTGCCTCTCGTTTCTTCTGCTGTAAATTTTATGCATTGAGCATATTCGTTCTATCCATACATTGAATGCTTACTAGAAGTATACACAGAAAACTTGCATTACCTAGCAGTGAGTAATTTTAAATATGTGCATCCCACTTCCTCCAACGAAAAACGAAAGAGAGGGAGTCCAAATTTACCCAAAAATAATGAGATATTCCCCAAAGCCGACTAAACTTCATCCCATTAATTTTGAGTAAAAAAATCATTCCCTCTCCCTCGTGTTCCGGCAGTCAAATAAGGACAGCAAACTAAAATTACCTACTGGTAGGTAATGGATTTTATGTGTGTATGCATAAAAATGCATAAAAATCAAAGCAGAAAAAAAGAGACGGGAATAGAAAGTCTTGAGCGTTTTTTCAAAACGTCATATCTGCAATGAGTTACTCTCTTTGTTTACTTTCTCTTCTGTTAATAATTCAGTCACTTTAACATTTATCCCTCAACTCTTTGCATAATATGCTAGTTAAAACCACCGTCTTTCGATCTGTACTGTAAAATAAGTGAAAAGTGCTATAGTGACGCCGTAAAAATCGAAAGAGAAAGTAAACAAAGAGAGTAACTCATTGCAGATATGACGTTTTGAAAAAACGCTCAAGAAGTGTGCTAATGGCGATTTCGCTTGAACCTGAAACTGAGTCAGGTTCTAACCCCAACCGCTGTCAGTTCATACATTTTGACAGCAGTTGGGGTTAGGAACTGACTCAGTTTCGCCTCAAACGAAAACCACATAACTATGCATATTTCTTGAGCGTTTTTTCAAAACGTCATATCTGCAATGAGTTACTCTCTGTGTATACTTTTTCTTTCGATTTTTACGGCGTCACTATAACACTTTTCACTTATTTAACAGTATAGATCGAAAGACGGTGGTTTTAACTAGCATATTATGCAAAGAGCTGAGGGATAAATGTTAAAGTGACCGAATTATTAACAGAAGAGAAAGAAAACAAAGAGAGTAACTCATTGCAGATATGACGTTTTGAAAAAACGCTCAAGATTTCTTGAGCGTTTTTTCAAAACGTCATATCTGCAATGAGTTACTCTCTTTGTTTACTTTCTCTTTCGATTTTTACGGCGTCACTAACACTTTGCACTTATTTTACAGTACAGATCGAAAGACGGTGGTTTTAACTAGCATATTATGCAAAGAGCTGAGGGATAAATGTTAAAGTGACCGAATTATTAACAGAAGAGAAAGTAAACAAAGAGAGTAACTCATTGCAGATATGACGTTTTGAAAAAACTCTCAAGATTTCTTGAGCGTTTTTTCAAAAAGTCATATCTGCAATGAGTTACTCTGTTTACTTTCTCTTCTGTTAATAATTCGGTCACTTTAACATTTATCCCTCAGCTCTTTGCATAATATGCTAGTTAAAACCACCGTCTTTCGATCTGTACTGTAAAATAAGTGAAAAGTGTTATAGTGACGCCGTAAAAATCGAAAGAGAAAGTAAACAAAGAGAGTAACTCATTGCAGATATGACTTTTTGAAAAAACGCTCAAGATTTGTCAGTGTCATTCCAAACGAGACAAATCCATGTATTTTGAGAGGTCATTTTGATCGTTTGGAATATTACTGACGGATAATCATGACAGTTGTCTTCACTCTCCTTACATACACTCTGGACTCAACAAGTAAAGGACATGGCGAAGAAAGAATATAACACGCCTAAAACCTTCAGACGTTTTGCAGCAGTACTTTCACACCAAGAAAGACATGCTGGTACCAGCCGTAGCAATACCTACATCAGAGATGCCAGATTTGCAGACAAGTCTGCAAATTCGCAGACTTTTAATTTAAGCTACAGATTTTTTGGATGACGCAGATATTTGCAGATTTTCTAGTTTGGTTGCAGATATTTGCAGATTTTTATGTTTTGTTGCAGATATTTGCAGATTTTTGAATATAAAGGCTTTTGGTTACACTAGCTTTCCTGACATTTTTTGTACTTCCCAGACTTTTAAAATTATTATTGCAGACATTTGAAAAAAGTACCTGGCATCTCTGACCTACATTCAGCTACTGCGACGTTGTAAACTATGCTGGACTATCAGCTACACTCAAACGACAGCTCCACTGCTGTTACAAGTCGGCAGTTCGTTTTGTTCGCCATTGTGACACAACGGCTGTAGTAAGAAATGCAATGCTGGGGCACGATCTGCCATCCAACGGTAATCTGCACATTTATCGCTACATGAAGCAATCGATGAAATGCTTCACGGATGCATTCTGCAACACCTATAATGAGAACAACAGCAGCGCACGAGAGGTTTCAACATGGCTAGACACACACCTTCCCGCGGAAAGTCTGTTGGTATACGGGGCATCATGCTAAAACGAATTGCCGAAGGAAATCAAAAAAGGAATATGCCTTCAAGAACGCACTGAGGAAAATTATATACCTATTGACTACGAGTTGTATCATGTGTACAAACACGGTGCCATCGGAAGACTGATAAAAACACGGCAGACTGGACATATTGCGCTAATGTCGGAAATAAAACCAGCTAAAGTTAAGCTTAGCAAAGAGCCTGGAAGAGGTCGACAACATCGAGGTAGACCCCGCGCTCGTTGGCTGTGTGCAACAGAAAAAGTTGCGCCTGCGGCGGTCGTTTGGGGAAGACTGGATACTCATAAATCTATCCATTCGGAAAAACGGGTGCAACTAACTTTCAACTTCTGATGTGTTATTCAATAGCCTTTGCAGATTTTACTTTCCGGACATGCTTAATAGTGATGTATATAAAAAGGCGTTCAGGATAATCAAAATCAAAAAGGATCTCCAGAAATTCATTTACCACATTTCGCATTAAACTCTACTTTATTCAAAGGCTCAAATAAAAGGTATAGCTTAGATTTGTCTGACTTTTTTTTAGTAATTGAATTACTGAAAGAAAAATTTGTTGCACAGTAGAATTTATTGGAAAATCAGCAATTATTTTTTAGAATATCTCGCAGAAGCTCTATTTTCTCATTAATTCAGACCAAACAAGGCATTTCTTCAATTCGTGACCAGGATCTCCTTTCAACTATATATCATTATTGCATGACCAGAATACAATGTATGCATTTCAAATAACAGAATTTAGTAACTGTTTCGCAGCCGCAATTTACTTAGTTGGAAATTTCCTCTAGCGCGTTGGCGATTCGTCCCTGGTATTGGATCATGTCTGCATCTGAGAATACAGTACTCATTTGTTCGAATGTCTCCCGTAAAAAATCTTCCCGTTTCTGGCGAGTACGAAGCATCCGATCGATTTCGCGCTTCACTCGTTGTCTCAAACGATTCTTTACCTTTTCCATTGCAACACGAATGTCCTCTTTGTTCATTCGTCGCCTTCTATTCAGTTCTGCGTTTCGCTGCCGGCGGATGGCTTTCTGCTCTGGTGTTTCGTTTTGTCTCTTTATCCGTTGCTGTAGGGTATGCCGTGCTCGACTGAGAGCTTTAGTAGTCATCTTCATTTCAAGATCTTCAGGCTGAACGGGCAGGACTGTTAATGAATGGTCCGATTCCTTTTCTCGCTCCCGGTCCCTACTGTCTTTGCTATCACTGAGACTGTTACTGCTACTGCTGCTATTGCTATTGCTGTTGCTGCTATTTGGTGGATCAGATTTCGATGCCTTTGTAGTAGCATCAGCAGCATTGAAAACCGGATTTGTATTATACAGTGCGTTTTTATCGTAATCGAAGTGAGATTGGTAGTGATGATGATAGAAATTAAACTCTTCAATGCTAAATGGCGGCGGAGGAAAATCCATTGGACCTGGATGCTCTTGCAAGTTGACTTGAAGATACGCATACGGTGACGAGTATCTACTGCATCCTTCCATGGCGAAGAACGCGTACACCTATTTTCCAAATGTATAGCTTAAAATTAATATTACGCAAAACAGATAAACGCAATAACACTTTCGCTGAATAACTTCTTTCATTAAAACGAAAATATCTAATATTCTTGCACTTTGTAAATAAAATTCATTTTGACAGCTCGTGCGTTTCAACAGAGGTGCCAACATTCCAGATTTATCAGAACACTGAGAACACTAGATTAGGATTGTCGCTGGCATCACCCACTGAGACGTCCAGGTCCAATAAATTGTTTCAAAATCTCGACAAACATATGATTACGGCCGAAAAGCCAACTGTCAAAATCCACTTTGAATGGAAATTCTGGACAAACCGTTACACGCCAATCACAGATGTTGGTAGTAAACGAAAGAGAAAAGTTTTCTCTTTCATAAACTGTTATGAACTGTGTTCGACTAGTAACGGTTTGTCTGGAATTTCCATTAAAATTGGATTTTGACAGTTGGCTTTTAGGCCGTAATCATATGTTTGTCGAGAAATGTTCAACACTATAGATACTATATTCATAGTTAGGCGGACTCAAAAACCGGAAAACTGGCAGCTCTTATTTCAGGAAGAAAACACTGGCATCCCATGCAAATGATCAAGCTCTAGCTTAACAGTTTTATTGTTGACGATGTTAGTAAGAACTTTGCATGTACGAATAGCAATACGAATTTGAAGATATGATGTGGTTTCATATTTTTGCGAACATCTCCTGGTGATACACAAAAAAATATTGTTTATTTTTGTTTCTCTACGCTCGATAACACAAGGAGAGTAAAATAATCATCACCATAATCACAATACCTTTTCCATATACATCCGAAAAGAACATGTTATGTGACGTCATGCTCGATTGGCTCCGGCATTTGACATGTTCGATTGGCTCCGCTCAGTGTCTCCGCCTAACTATGAATATAGTAACTATATTCAACACGGGTCCAACGATGGACGTTTGTTGAACGGTTATTTGGACCTGAGTGTATATACGGACAAATCCATGTATTTTGAGGTCATTTCTTGAGCGTATTTTCAAAAAGTTATATCTGCAATGAGTTACTCTGTTTACTTTCTCTTTCGACTTTAACGGCGTCACTATAACGTTTTTCACTTATTTTACAGTACAGATCGAAAGACGGTGGTTTTAACTAGCATATTATGCAAAGACGAGGGATAAATGTTAAAGTGACCGAATTATTAACAGAAGAGAAAGTAAACAAAGAGAGTAACTCATTGCAGATATAAAAAACGCTCAAGAATAACAATGCTCGAATGCGTGGGGAGTATCGTTATTGGCGATTTGCTGCAAAACGAAAATTAGTCATGCGACACCTATGATTCAGCTCATGAACTGGTAAAGTGATACAGTTTGCTTTTTTTCACCCACAAGTGAGTCGTAGCTTACAACAAAAACTTCATTTTCTTCTCGGAAAAAGCTTACCACTGCCAAAATATGAATGAAACGAGTAAGAAATTTAGTTTTATTTGCAATTATTCTGAAATTACAGCCATTTGCAACTATTTGGCTCATACATTTCTTCGAAATGTATTCGGGGTATTATTGTGGTTATCAAAAATCGTTCCATAAATAAAGTTCCAACTTGAAACCGAGACCCAATCAGTACCAATGTCAAACTCCTTCATATTTTGGACTACGTAGGAGATTCAGTGAAGACTATCAGAGAGAAGGATCGGCTGTGTATGATACAAAGCTTGTCAGCTTTCCTATTAACCAGATATATTCTTTCCTCGCGTGATCCGGAGAGTTGAATGAATTTACACCATCTCATGAAGGTTTAGCTTAACTTAGGAGGAACTGGAAATGATGTTGCGGCGGCTACGATGCTCAACAAATTACATTTTGGAACAGCACACATATAGCTCTGCGAATAATATTAGAAACCACTATGTTTTACAACCTTTTCGCAAGATGTTTACTCATCATCTTATAAAATGATGGTTTTCCATTATTTTCATAAACAATTATCAACAAATTGATCGGTGATTTGGTGTTTAAAAGTTATTTTTTTACCAATGTTTACAGAAAATATATGCACTATGACAGAACAGAATCAAATCAGCAACACTTTGCTTCCAGCGCTATCTGTGAGCGGTTTCAACATAGAATCGCCAATTATGTGATTATAATTATATGAGAAAATTCAATGATGTAATATTGGCGATTTGCGGCAAAACCAAAATTAGTCATGCGACACCTATGATTCAGCTAATGAACTGGCAAAGTGATACAATTTGCTTTTTTCACCCGTGAGTCGTAGCTTACAACAAAATCTTCATTATCTTCTCGGAAAAAGCTAACCACTGCCAAAATATGAATGAAACGAGTAAGAAATTTAGTTTTATTTGCAATTATTCTGAAAGTACAGCTATTTGCAACTATTTGACTCATACATTTCTTCGAAATGTAATCGGGGTATTATTGTGGTTATAAAAAATTGTTCCATAAATAAAGTTCCAACTCGAAACCGAGACCCAATCAGCACCAATGTCAAACTCCTTTATATTTTGAACTACGTAGGAGATTCAGTGGACTATCGGAGAGAAGAATCGGCTGTGCATGATACAAAGCTGACACTTTCCTATTAGCCGGATATACTCTTTCCTCGCGTGATCTGGAGAGTTTCATGAATTTACACCATCTCATGAAGGTTTAGCTTAACTTAGGACGAACGGGAAATGCTGTTGCGGCAGCTACGGTGCTCAACAAATTACATTTCGAAACAGCGCGCATATAGCTCTGCGAATAATATTAGAAACCACTATGTTTTACACTCTTTTCGCAAGATGTTTACTCATCATCTGATAAAATGATGATTTTCCTCCATTTTCATAAACAATTATCAACAAATTGATCGGTAATTTGGTGTTTAAAAGTCATTTTTTACCAATGTTTACAGAAAATATATGCACTATGACAGAACAGAATAAAATCAGCAACACTTTCCTTCCAGCGCTATCTGCGAGCGGTTTCAACGTAGAATCGCTAATCAACATTATTTAAAACCAGGAATATTTCGCTTAATGACAATTATTAAAAAATATATGTTCACTGATATTCAAATTTGGTACTATTTCAAACACCGGAACAGCTCTGGGTAGTTTTAATAATCTTCCACCGACAGTGGAAATATGAAGGTATTTCTCATAGTTAAAGTGCAGCTAAAATTTTGACAAATTTGTGTATGCATTCCACTTATTATGTACTTATTCAAATTTATCTTACGCTGCAAATTCGACTGTTTTTTGTCAAACCGGTCAAACCCTAATCAGACGGCAAGCGGCAAAAATCAATGCATTTCGTTCTTAGTTGCGGATCAGTTGAGAACCGGAAAAAGCTTAAATTCTTTATACGATGTTATCTATCGTACTGATTTTTACAAAATAAAACTAAACACTTAATTTTAAATGCACAAAGTTAACTTAGACTATCAGCACCGGTGCGTAAGCAAATGCGTGTGTATTTTGATTACGCTGAACGATAATATTTTATTTAGACACTCGTTTTCGCACCGGCCGTTGGTAAATAGGTTGCTAAAATAATAACCTGTTTTTACACCGGTAGTTGTTATTATAGTTACTTTACATTTTTTTACAATTATGCAATAAAATAATCGTTTTTTTAATGATATGGACTTTATTTAGTGAAAAAAATATTGCTAGAAAGAAAATACATTTATTTATTGAATTTAACAAAACCATTTCAGTAACAAACATCGTTCTCTTTTCTAAAAATATTTTATTGCAATGATTGTAAAATTATTCAAACTGGAAATGTTTATTGAGATTAAAAGTTAATTATTGTTTCAATGAAAAAATGCTCATACCATTAATTTTGCCGTTTGAAGCAATAATATATGCTAAAATTCTCTATATAATAAAAATTCTAAGAAATGTTATGGGTTCGGAACGGACAACGAATTCTAATAACTAATGTTTACCCAGAAGTTATTGTCTGAAGCACATACTACAGGCGCTCTGAATCAGGAGTGTAATGAAAAGGATCTCATGCTAGATATTTCAAACAAACTTGCGAAGAAGGAACCTTTACGACCATTCAACGATTGTTTTGCGGAAACAGTTTATACGAACGATCAGTTTCGAATACGCTTCCGTTTTTATGTATTTCGAAGCCTCTGAAGAGGAGCTAATACTATATTGAAAAGCCAGAGAAAGTTGGGTTTTACTAAATTATACGGAAGCCATCTGACGTACGTCCTTCAGACGCTGCAGTCAAATATATTCGGATGGGAGAAAAATTGCGCGTTAATGTATGTGAGAATACTGCCATACCCCTGGTAATAGACGTTTACTCTGATTTTCACATAAATTTTGTAGCCCAAATGTCCATCAGCTGTGGTCATATTGTAGACAGAATTGCCGGGTAAACATATCTGGGTTTTAAGTATATGCAAAGGCAATTTTGTATCGCAGAATAGTGGGCTTATTCATGAATACTTGGTACGCTGGACTGTAACCATTCGAAATGAAAACATTACTGTACAACTTGGGCAGAACAGTATACAGTAAAACAAAAATAATTAAGTGATAGTATTTTATATGTGGCTTCAATAATAATATTAACTTGCGTAAAACGCGTTCTTTTCCTAGGTTGATACACGGAGTAAGTTGTTATAGTAATCATATCTCATCTAACTAACCTAGAACTAGAATCAGGAATCAGTAGCGACTGGTTCAAATAGCACGTTCCCCATGTTGATCAGAGATTTGTGCTTAAAAGACAATTATCAAAATTCGCGTTGAGAGAAAGTTCCAAACCAATATTCACCAAACACATCTAGTGCTCGTGAACAAAAGGAGTATCGTCAACTCTTTCGTGACTGCTGTGAATTGCGCTGAACCAACAATAGTTTCTCCGGAATTTCCCCTCAATGTGGATTTTGACCCATACCAAAAGTAATTTTACTTTTGCTATTAATAAATGACATCTAATTCAGATTGTATGTGTACAACATATAACTATCATTTTTAAGCAAACAACAATTAGTGTCTGTGGTATTATAGAGTCGCGTACAGAGGAATGCGCAACGCTGCCTAAAATGATGCCATCTTCTTTGTTTCTGGCACCCATAATTTTTGCTGTAACCAAATACAAATTAAATACGCCAAGGTCTCATACAAAAGGGCAATCATTTTTTGGTTCACGAAACAAACAGATTACGATATCCAATTGCTTTGTTTCGCCTTGACAACTAAGAGTTACCGAAATATATTAAAACTGGCAACGCTCATTGATCAAAGTGTGCTATTGATTTTGCAATTTTAGTTTGTTTACAAAATCAAAATAAAATCTACAGTATAGGTTCATACAGCGAGCTCGAAGGAATCAAGTTTCTTTCTGATGTTCCGGCTAAAAAATAAACGTTTAGCTGGTTGGCCACAATCACCTTTAAAACTACAACGGTAAAAACGAGTGATTGTGCTTCTGACTGACCTGTAGATAGAGCAGATGTGGATATTGCAGCACTATATTATATGTTCATGAAGTACTTTCTACTGCCGGCTCTCGTCTTGCGTTTATGCTTACTGATGGTTTACATTCCAGGTGAGGTGCATCCTATGCATACGGTGAAATCCTGTGCTATTGGATTTCTACGCTGAGCTAGACACCTGTGATTCTGAAATATTTGGATGAACTCTCCCTTCCTCTGTGAATATCTTACTAATACTGTCGCAATTGACAAATTTAAATATTTTCATTTGTGAAAAAATCTCCGGATCGATTGGGGTACATCACGAAGATGAGTGATTGATCCGGCATGAACTGAATCGACTATCAGTGATCCGGAAAATGTTTGCGGGATTTACTTCGATGCGGGAATAGATTGGAGTTTGGTGTCCTGTCTCCGACCGAATCAGCCATTAGTAAAAATCGTTGTGTTTATACAAAAAATAAAACAATATTATTGTAGATGGCTGCAATCACTTTGGTAAGAGCGTTGGACGATTGCTCGCACTCCTGAACTTCTACTTCTAAGATGACAAATAGTCCCGATACAATTAGGCTGATTTCGTTAGTGATCGCTAATAAAAGTGCGTAACAACGTTTTTTACTAGCCTTTTACCATTTTAGTATCTCGTGATTGGAAAAATAAATCTCAATACTTGATCTTCTAATAGCAAATATCGAAGCTAATAATACTAATTATTAATAGTTCCAAATGGCGTCAAAAATGATTACTTATTTGGATATCGTTAACACACAACTGAATCACCGTCATCAATGAGGAACCCCCTACATCAACACCGGTCAGGTATACGAATTGAGACCACATATAACAGCACTGGCATATCGTTGCATATTATGTTCAATACTGAAGTTATCGATGCGTTGGGTCCAAAATGCTTGGTCGGAAAAAAAAACTTGTCATGGATATAAATCCTGTGCATAGTACATGGAGTACTGGGAATCCAATAGCCGCCGATAACGTCGGCTAGTTTCTTATGTTATTCTGAAGCAATATTACTGATGCATAGGTTACATTGCATAGAAATAAGTCCATATGAAAAGTTTGTTTTATCTATTATATCTGAACCTGTTCCATTTAATTCCATCTAATTTGTCGTCACTCTAAAAACGAAATCAGCATAAGGTTCACATTAGCAGCACCTACAAAAGCTCCGAAGGATTGGAGCAGGTAACATGTCCGATGAAGTTCTGTTAAATAAATAAATTTACCAGCTTCACATTTCCACGCGATTCTGAAATCACCGAAACACGTGAAGTAGGTCAAGATGCCTGAAAATATAGTTGTAATTAGTAAATTGAACAAATTGTATTATGCTAAATGTTTCTCTCGGGTTATTTTTTTCACATTGGTTGAAAAATAAACAGTAGCTATAGAAACACAAATATTCGATTTTTCGGTGCTGCCATTTATAAGGTTAGTTCATCAAAGTACCCTGTCACTTTGACACTGTACCTTTATCGGTGTACCAGGGTTAAAAAACGTGTCCTCGAAAAATCGTCAGAGCATTCCGTATTAACATATTTGTATTTGGTTTATCTTAAAACAATTAAAATAGTACAACCGTCCTACATCATCAACGCAAGAAAATATTTTTATCATCAGTTGACTGGTACCAATAATGAAATCTAGTTGGTGCGTCGACCGGATAAGTTTCACGTTTGAGAGCCCCCAGTAAACGAAATGGCGGACAGGCAGGTTAAACTAAATGCTGGCGATCGGTAGGCTATTGAAACGTTGTTCTAGGCTATCCGCCGTAACTTGCCGTTTACTGTAAAAGTAGTGTGGGCCATTACCGATATTCAGAGATGCCAGATTTGCAGACAAGTCTGCAAATTCGCAGACTTTTAATTTAAGCTGCAGATTTTTTCGATGACGCAGATTTTTTAGTTTGGTTGCAGATATTTGCAGATTTTTTAGTTTTATTGCAGATATTTACAGATTTTTGAATATAAAGGCTTTTGGTTACACTAGCTTTCCTGACATTTTTTGTTCTTCCCTGACTTTTAAAATTATTATTGCAGACATTTGAAAAAAGTACCTGGCATCTCTGCCGATATTAAAAACTTTTTTCTGGCCACCCTAACTCTAATCGAATGGAAAATTTTACAACTGTCAATGTTTTGATTATTTTTAATTTATTGTGGTTTGGTTTTTGGACTTTCTCCAAATATTTTCTAACAATTTTAGTTTTTTCGGCAGTAATTGAGGCAATGGATTATGTCGACATACAAGCGGTGGAATCAAAATTGACCGATGTGACGGTAACACCAATTCCGATGGGAATAAGAAATATCTCCAACCATGCAAACTCAAACATTGGATATGGAAACCAGCAACTTCCCCAGCAGCAACTGCCGAGTCAAACGCAGAATTTATCTTCGTTTGTTACGTTTACGACGTCAACTATAAACGCCATAGCTACTCCAGTCACTAATATGAATCAGTTCCCGAGCAATTCCAGTTCCAACCTGTCCAAGTACGCCCAGTTACTAATGGTTATCGAAGAAATGGGTCGGGACATTCGTCCGACGTATTCCGGAAGTCGTAGTTCAGCAGAACGACTGAAACGAGGAATAGTCCACGCGAGAATCTTGGTGCGCGAGTGTTTACTGGAAACCGAGCGCTCTGCAAGACAGTAATTTGTTTAGGTTTGCTTTATATTTGGTCGGTGTTAAGTCAGACCGCACTAAGTCGCAAAACATAAAAAAATGAGATATTTAATGATAGCACCGGATAAAGAATTTCTTCAGCTACATTCGACTTTTGCCAGATTTGAAATATGTAACCATAAACAAGAATTATGGCAAAAGATAATTTCCAATTATAACGTAGAGGATGCTGCGATTCAAACTTTATGCCCGTTTTTCTTGAAATCAATATTTTGGGTAATTGTTTAGGTACTTCTTCCCTTGTAGGCTGAAAACATGTTTTTTTAGTGTTGCAGTTTCTTAAAAAAGGGGCGGAAAGCGAAAATTTTAATAATTTATTAATAAGCTTAAAAATAAGTTGCACCTACTAATTTTGCTCGTATGTTTATTGTGCTCTCGAAAGCAGGGCTTTTGGCGAAGCTAGCTTAATGCAGCAATGCCTCATAACCGAGTCCGGACGAGGTGGCCTTGTTACTTGTCATCGGAATCGCAAGCAAACCTGTGATCCACTCGTTTGCCCGGTATACTCAAACATAGGGTACTCATTGACAAAAATAAAATATTGTCGCTGCTTTGGATTTGCACCGCTTTGGATCCTTGGGCTTAGCTATGCGGCATAGCCGCATTAAGCCAGCTTCGCCAAAAGCCTTACTTTTGGGAGCACAATAACCATACGAGATATGTTGGTAGGTACAACTTATTTTTAAACTTGCTAATGAATTATTAAAATTTTCGCTTTCCGCCTCTTTTTTTGTGAATCTACAACACCAAACTAGCATATTCACGAAAGAAAAACATGTTTTCCACTTACAGGGGAAAACTGCCTAAAGTAAACAATTACCATATTTTGTCACTAACTTAGTCCGGTGTGACAACACCGACCATTTGGTCGATGTTAGGTCAGACCGGACTAAGTGACAGTGCATTGATTTCGAGAAAAACGCGTTTAAAGTTTGAATCGCAGCATCCTTTACATTATAATTGGAAAATAATTTTTACCATAAATCTTGTTTATTGTTTCATATTTCAAATCTGGTAAAAGTGGAATGTAGATGAAGAAATTCTTTATCCAGTGCTATCATTAACTCATTTTTTGATGTTTTGCGACTTGGTCCGGTCTGACTTAACACCGACCATTTGTTGAGGGAAAAATGTGATCGGATTAAAACGTGCACCATATTTTTTACTGTGAAGTACAAAACAGCTTAAGCCCAAATAGCACATTGTTTCAATCGATCATCCACAAACAAATCGTTCGTACCTACTATATAGATGCAAACAAACAGAATCAAAGAAGCTAATACAATTAGCACTCGAAGGAGAATATGTTCACACGATTTAGATAATTTATACTGAATAACCCTGGTAAACATAATTTATTCTGAATAAACCTGGTAAACTGAAAAGTTAGATACATTGCGTATTTTGACTATGCCTTTTCCAGGTGCACCGGCAAATGACATTATATTTAAACTAAAGTTTTTATAGTTGACAAAATAAACATCTATCAAGCAGAAGAATAACAAAGGTTTTGCATTATACTATTTATATCCTTGACCTGATATAAAGCTTATGCTAACAGGTTGTCATTGCAAATAAACATACGAAATACAAAAAAAAATATAAATAATAATATTTGACAGAAAAGTATATTCTAAAATGAGTCGAATTGCTGTGCGAAAGTGGATGCGTCAGATCGTCCAAGAATTCCTTGACTTGATACAAAGTTTTTGTAACTTTCGTTCCCCTTCACGCAGCGAAATTTCAATCGGTTAAACCAACAAAATGGATTTTTGATTTGAATCGTCACTCTATTATTGATTCAAAACTCAGCGATTTTTAAATATACATTAATTTATTGTTGAACTAAAAATATTTTTATTTAAATCAAATTTGATTTTACACACTAAACCAGCCAAAAGTTGTTTAGTAATTTCTTTTGACGACATGAACAGTAAAGTGATATTTTTACGGAGCTATCAGCAAGTTGTTTAAAAAATTGCGGTAAAGTTTTCACTTTTTGGCGATTTTCAGTAATTTTTCGAATAATTTGCTGAAACCCGCAATATTTTTCACTGAATTTATCAGTACTTCTGTTTTTTTCGGTACATAAATATTATCCAGTAAAATACTGACTGATTGTTCGGCAAAATTGTACCAACATTACCGAACCTCGTCAAAAACTTACAAAACAGGTACAGCAAATCATCTGTCAAGTCGCCATTTTCAGAGGAAACTGCTGACTGACCAGTATTTTTTGACGTTTGGAGAGAACGGATTGCGGAGAGTTCGGTAACCGAATTGTTTTACTGAATTGATTACCGAACGGTTTGCTGTTCAAAACCCCAGCAAAATTTTACTGTACCCAGTAATTCAAATTAAGTGTGTATGTTGGTCTTGCATAGTACCAAATCAGCGTGTATTGTGTATTTTTTGTGTGTATTCTATCACTCAAAAAATAAATCACTTTGATTTTACGTGAACGATCCTGTAAATGTCTACTTTTCAAATTCTTACAAACATTATATGATTCCTATGAACGCCATATGGCAACCCTGTAGAAGCTATGTGCTTGCCACATATTATTTAAGTGATGCGAAAATTATCGTTAAAACGCAGTTTACGTGGATTTCCTATACGAAAAAATGAATTACAAAATTGCTGATATTTGGTTGTTGATATCCCACATTCTTTGGTGGAAGTTTTCCATTGTAAGTGTTCCTTATAATATAATAGAATGCTGTTCGAAAACAATGTTTTTTTTATTTACAGAACCTTTTCACCAATTTCAACAATCTCACCACCGCAAAGAAAACACAGAGCTTCAACAATAAACAGAATATGTTTCGTGTATGTTTCCCCCTCAAAGTGTATTTTGTCTACTGGTTTATGGGTCGTTTTCAAAACTACACGTTATTTCGTGGCATTTTTTGACGAAACAACTATAACATACAAATAGGAAGGAAACTAAAGCAGATACAATGGACGTTCTTAGTCAAACTTCTGCATCAAACCATGTGGTATCGATCGCACTACCCGTCGTGGTTTTTGGCCTTCTCAACCAGAACTCAAATGCTGGGGGAAAAGATGATACGGCCAATGAACGATTGTCATTACCAAACTGAACTGCAAGCGAAAAATGTCTTCAGGCAGGTACAGTGAAATAATTATTGTATTTTCAATTAGGTTACTTCAAATAAATATATTTCAATAAATGGAAACAATTGAATTATATGCTGTTCAAAATTAATTGAAAACACCTGAATTAAACTGGCAATAATTACTAGTAATACACATACATTGTGCGTTAGGTTTCATGTAGTCGCTATGTTTGGCTTCATGTAAATATTACGTTTGAGTTTGTAGTTGTTACGTTTGGCTTCATGTTATTTTTGCGTGAAATTCATTTGAAAATTATGCGACAATCACATAACGTTTACATGATGCATCAGATATTGAAGCTGATTCAAATATACCGGACCACCCGATAGAATTTATGTGAAAAGTGCGGTGGATGAGATCTATATAAGTTTTCATGTAATAGCTACGTGATTTATTTTTTGAGTGTATGCATGGTACATATTTTTTTCCTGATACATGTAAGTAAGAAAAGCAAATCAAAAGCATTACAATTCTTTTACTAAATGTAAAATTTCTATTTCCACAGACTTACAACGGTCACAACATACAGGCCAGTTGGGGTGCTAGTGCTACAATTGTACTGACGTAAAGGATGATCTCTGCGTAAGGGTAAATATTAAAATAATTTATATTGACAGTAACATTATCTTTTTAACTTACAGAACAACCCTGAAATGTTGAAAGTTGTATGGCAACTGATTCTGTAAGTTTTAGAACGGTTTTATTATAAATAAAAATTAAACCCTTGCAAAAATTGTTTTATTTTTATTAGAAAGAAACCTAGAAAGAAACAAACATTTCAATAGTAATTGTTTACTATAATAATCGTTGTTTCAACAACAGAATATTGTTGAACTAATCGTGTTCACATCATTCGATCAATAACACAGTGTCGATCGTTTCAACAATTTTATTGTTGATTCAACCGATAATGCGATTAAAATCTAGAAACGTCAAAACCAGAATTTGTTGTAGAAATAACAATATTATGGATTGAATCAAGAAAAGAATATTATTAGCCCTGAGACAATAATAATTATTATTGAATTTGAACCAGAATATTCTATCAATACATTTTTCTGCGTGTTATAAATTACAAAATTTAGTATGCATACAGGACTGTACCATGTCCAGATCACGGTTTTCCTGCTTATTGTTATGACAACACTCGATATAACTACCATGGTTTGAAATGTTGTAAGCAATTTGCTAGTATACGCTGCCCTGAACAGTAATGTCCACCCTGAAAATAAACATCAATCGAAACAGGTAGCTGTAAAATATACCAAACGGCGCATAGGGATTTTCGTTTTAATTAATTACGAGGAAGTTTTTTTACGATTACTAGTCGTAATCTACGCAATAAATCAATGTACGTGTAGTTAGTGCTTTAGAGGCCAGGTTTATCTTTCATGACTCACAGTAAAACGGAAACATTATTTATATACTACAATTTATTTTTGCGTGTTTAAAACAGCCAAACACAGTTTATGATCATAGAATGAGCAAGATGCAAAGAGTTTGGATTCACATTCATTTGGATCGTAACTCCAATCACATCCGTAACAAATGCTATTGTGTTCATTGTACTCCGAATCAAGTACAATGCTATAATCTTTTTTTATGTTGATAATACTAAAGTTATGATACATGCATGCGCAAAGTATTTGATCCGGGTAATAGTAATTTGATTTCATCCTCCAAATGCCTCCTCCGAGATTGATTTGACTGGCGGGTGATTTCATGAACCTCGTGTCGAAGATTCTTACATTATCATCATAACTACCAGTAGCAAGCAGATGTTCAACGTGTTGAAAAGCAAGCAATGACGTGATACCGGCATCATGACTCTTATTTTGTACAATCGGAGTCTCGAGACATCGAATATCGTAGATACATAGTACAGCATCATCTCCACCTAAAATAATCATTAAATTTCATATTTTCAACACCAAGTTCAATACTGAAAAGTTATACCTGTATACACAATATTATCATTGGATTTGTCAAAGGCACATGTCCACGCTTCAAAATTGTGCGCCTTCCAACGATTTTGTTGATGCATTCCGTGGTCGTCAACTCCGATAACTGAAATTCCTCCTTTCGAATCACTGACTAATGCTCTATCTCCTCGCGTTGTCCAATCTAATGAAAGGGCCAATTGTTCCCCTTCGTCTTGTATTGGAATCTTGAGAACATCTGTTTGAATCAACTGATCTTCTGAAGATAGATTGTACAATATCACCTCACTATTGGCGTTTACGACTGCCAGCAAAGGTTTTCGCTGGTGCCATTTCTGGTCTAGAATGGCCGATGTTTCGATCGTTTGTTTAAGAGTTAAGGAATTTGATTCTATGTTGTAGCTGAAAAGCAGTATTCGTCCCTTGCGGGTTGTCTGACTAGAGCCGCTGTTGTTCGTTTCATCCTTGTCCAGTTGATATGTTCCACACACAAACAAATGCCGATGCGGACTGTGGGGACACCATTCTACAGAGTCGGCGGAATATTCGGTATCGTAGGTGTGTAATGTAGTAATAGTAGACGGCATCGTGTGCTCTGAAAAGTAATGGATGAAAAAATTAATATTTCATTACTTCGTACGACAACTTTTTGTCCTATCGATATTGTTTATTATCTAGTATTCAGCCTGTGTGAATGGGAAATTGTTATAATTTGGTCCCGTCAATAAAATGCAGCTTTACTAAGTAATACATGGTAGAATATCGAAAATAATACCAAATATCTAACTCGTTTAAGTAAGTTTTCTCATTTAAACGAAAACGTGTTTCAACAAATTAAAAGAAAAAGTGTGTTTCTTTGAGTACATTTTTGGTCCCATCAGACTGTTACTTGGTATCTTCTTAACGCAGTGTTATCAACGCGGTGTATTGTATACACTACCACTGAACAGTCGAAAATAACCAAATGCAGTTAAATCCAATCTGGAACGTAATTGAAAGGTATTTGAACAACTCAAAACAGATCAACTCTAAGAAATCCTATGGTAGAAATATTTTGTACTCTCTATTTCACAAGGATAAATCCAACTTGCGATATTTTAAGCACAATAAAAGAAGTTATTTAAAATGTAGGCAAAACCACATGTTTAAATTAGCGGCGTTTTCGATTTTGCCGTAGCACTACACTGCCGCTCTACACATAATTGTCGCTTGTGTATACGGCATCCCATATCACATGGGACAGTTACGGCTATAGCGGCACTATTATACACGCAGAATAATCAGGCCTTTTTTTAATATTTGTTAGATCTAGCTAAAAGCAACAGAATCTTTGTTTGATTTCAACTAAATTTGAGTTATTCTCTCCTTTGGGTAATACTGAGATTTTTTTTTTTGGTTTCTTCGAACCTGTTTGATAGGTTAAACTTATCATATTATTTTTTCAAATCGAAATATTTGTTGAAACTATTGAAAAGCCAACAAATGAATTTGTTGGTAATTCCAAGCAACATTATTGATTACATCAAACCTGAATCTTGTTTGTCACTATATCAAACGGGAAAATTGTCAAATAAAACCAATTCCAATTTATTCTGTTTTTTTCTGCGTGTAGCACTATTATATCAATTTTGTTTTATCCTGAGGCTATTCTATACTGGTGTTATGGAAAAAAAGTTAGACTGACCCCCAAATTTGAATGAGTGTAGCACCGATTACACAGAGGTAGTGCACAGTAAAAAACGAATAGGCCATTAGATAAGCAATAGGTACCGATTGCAAATCTATTTCAAACAACGGAAGAATTGCTTTACTGCATGTAGACAATAATTACCAGATCAATTTTTTTGTGGCGCTTCCTTTAGAGGATTGGGATGAAATTGTGGGCAATCCGTGTCTTTTGCTGTAGCGTACGGAGCACGATCATTCTTCATGTAATGCGGAGGAACGGATAATTCCGGGTAATACGTTTGTGTAGGATATACCGGACTGTAAGCACTTTGTTGTCCATTTTTTAAATGTGGATAGTTAAAGAACGTCGGGAATGCTGCCCCGAATTCAGGATAGTTTATAGGGTAGTTTTTTACAGAGTGATAGTTCTGTTCTCTACTACCTAGAGCTGCATCTGAATTTACAGAAGTTTGAACCTGTTGCAGCGGATTAACAGAATTTGTAGCAGCCTGCTCCGACTTGATATCAGAACTACTTTGAGTTGCACTTTTTGTCGCCAGGTCTTCTATTTGATCCGGCTGATTCTGTTGCTTTGTGTTACGAAACGTACGTGCATATTCAGCTTTTTTTCGGTTTCGTTCTGTTCTTTCGTCAGATGTTTCAGACAAGAATTTATGTCTTGCCCTGGCAGCACCTTTTTCTAAACGAAGTTTACGCTGCTCCGGTGTTTCGTTTGCTCGTATTTCTCGCATACGTTGTGCCAGTCTTGCTTTCCGAATTGCCTTTTGCTCAGGTGTCTCCATGGCTCTTCTCAGTCTCTGTCTCATGGCATTTCGCATATGACGCAAGGCACGCTCTGCTTCTGTTTCATTTTGTCTTCGCCGCCTGTTGGTTTCGGCATTTTTGGCCAATCGAATCTTGTACTCATCGTAGGTCTCTGTAGCCCTTTTTTGTCTCATGCGTTCGGCATTCTTAGCCAAACGTTTTGCTCGAGCAGCTTCGCTCTCCCCTAACATACGACGCTGGGCCTTAGTTAAATTAGCCTGACTAACATCAACCGGTGCCTCAGTGGGTGGTATCGGAAGAGGTTGTGACAATTGTGTTGGAACAATGTTGTACAGATTAGGCTGATGCGATGGAAATTGGGGATTCATTTTGATCAGGACGCTAAAATGATTTACACAAAACAAACTTTCAACTTTCTGCACATATCAAAAATCTGACATTTATGTCAGACTAAAAATTGGCATTTATACTGGCTTCTTTTGCGTATGCGTAAAGTTAATGCTTAGTCAGAAATTGAAGAAAGTTCCTACATATGCGTCTGATGCACATATGGCATACAGGCATACACAATTTGTATTGAGATAACTGACTTTCAAAATACACACACTGAGATCTTGCATGTTTACACTACCGCTCTCCTCACACCTGATCGAGCAGTTGAGAGGGTAAAACGCTGGTCTCCACTCGTATATTCGAACCCCAGTCAGGAAGGATACATTCGGTAGCACTAACCAATAAATTCTATCGTAGCACTAGCTCTGCAATTGTCCTGTATATAAAAATTGGCTGCAGCAAAATCTCGAAACAGGTCAGATTACGCGACCGAATGTTACCAAAACTACTTTGCTTTTTTCTCCTTAAGCTACCAGTACACTGTTTGTCATAACGTCAAATATTTGATATTGCGCACTTCCCACCAACCTGGACTCCGCACTTTCAAAGTGCGAGTGATCTCAAAACTGCGAGCTGTCAAAACACATGTATTTCCAATGATAGAGATGGTACTTTCATAGACAGATTAGTCGAACTAACCAGTCTATGAGAAGAATTTAATGAAAGAGTGGTAAGTGCGCAGTGCGATTAGAATCCAGTTTTTAGTGCCACAAACAATATCGTGAAATAAATGTGAACTGCTGTGTACTGGCTCTTCAAATATTTGATCCAGGAGAGTGTCACTCCTGTCATTCGCTATTGGTCACTGCACAGTGACGTCATGCATAAAATGTGACAGGTGGTGGTCCTGTTGATTATATTGTGAAATTAGAGATTATTCGTATTCTCAAAATGAAGCATTTAAAATATATTAAGAATCATGTTTCTAGGAGTATAAATCTCGACAAACGTATGATTACGGCCTAAAAGCCAACTGTCAAAATCCACTTTGAATAGAAATTCCGGACAAACCGTTACACGCCAATCACAGATGTTGGTAGTAAACGAAAGAGAAAAGATTTCTCTTTCATAAACTGTTGTGAACTGTGTTCGACTAGTAACGGTTTGTCTGGAATTTCCATTCAAAGTGGATTTTGACAGTTGGCTTTTAGGCCGTAATCATATGTTTGTCGAGAAATGTTCTCTAGAGCGCCTTACAATTAAATTGTGCTATTCCCTACTGTGCGAATATGTATATGAAAGATCTAATAAGTGAACTAATTATTTGTTTATCAATTACTTCTAGTGTTCTCTGAATTGGTAAGTAGTTTTGGGCTGGATGTTGTTGGCTCGAATCAAAACTTGTCGAAAGTAAACAAAGTTCATTTCATATCGTCAACCTGGCGCCCAGGTGGTGAAATCAACGGGGTGCTGGAGCGTTGCCAAAAAAATTTTATTTCCAGATTAAATTTTACTAAACTTCCCAGTTTTAACTCAGCCGAAATGCTGGCTGGATCTAATTCGTATTCCGGCTCCGGTGAAACAACCGATTCAAGTTAGAATGTTTAAGGGGTACCATTTCGATGTGGCTTAGCCGCATAACCGAGGCCCGGGCGAGGTGGCCACCGACCCGCCGTCGGAAGCAAGCGAACCTGTGATCCACTCGTTTGCCCGGCTTACTCAAACATAGGGGCTATCCCTAGTTTAAGTCCGACTGAGCGGTAGCGAAGTCGGACAGCACGCGCAAAAGCGATGTGGCGTAGCCACATTGGGTGCTGGACACAAAATAAAATTGGCAACGCTAGCAAAAGGTAAACACAAATGAACACTCCGGATGAACCTATCGTCAATTGACATTTCGACGAGTTTTGATTCGAGCCAATAATATGGGCCCGCAGTTAAATGATATGATGGGCCTAGCTGCATCTAGGCCCACGTCGCCCGTGCAATAGCATTGGGTTGTTTTGATTTTAACAAAGGCAGATGTTGGCTAGGACAAAATGGCTGCCTAGCAGGGGACTGATTTGATCAAACACAATTTGTCAAACTTTTTATTCGTGTTTGTCAAGGCGATTATTTGTCGATTTGCCAAACAGTGCACACGCAGAAGAATCGGGCCTTTTTGAATCAACAAAACGTTTTGTTGAATCTAAAACGTGGCGAATGACTGTTTCAAACTGAAATGGGCGTTTTTCAAAAGCATGTATTTGGTTTAGTTCAACAAATACTTCTGTTTACATTTTAAATAGAAATATTGTTGAATCAAAATAAAATTTGTTAGATCTAACTGATCCCTT
Organism: Topomyia yanbarensis; assembly: GCF_030247195.1. Taxonomy (NCBI): domain Eukaryota; kingdom Metazoa; phylum Arthropoda; class Insecta; order Diptera; family Culicidae; genus Topomyia; species Topomyia yanbarensis. The sequence continues at coordinate 299,492,540 of NC_080671.1, read as the reverse complement.
TGTTAAAAACCAACAGAATCTTTGTTTAATTTCAACTAAATTTGAGTTGTTCTCTCCTTTGGTTGATACAAAAGATTTGTTTTTGTTCCTTCAAAGTTGTTTGTTCGGTTCAACCTAACATGATTTTGTTGTTTCAAACGAAATATTTGTTGAAACTACTGAAAAGCCAACAAACGAATTAGTTGGTAATTTCAACCAACAGTATTGATTGAATCAAACCTGAATCTTTGTTTGTCACTATATCAAACGGGAAAATTGTTGTTTAAAACCAACATTTGTTTATTTTTACTAATTTTTTTTCTGCGTGTACTGACCAGTTTGTCCAAACTTCAAACATGCGTACACGGTAAAAAATTGTCCCGTCTAATCCAAATGTTCAAGCACTTGAATCAGTTTCCATGCGTCACTACGAAATGAAGTGATTTAGTATTGATTTTCTAGTGATTTACGATTCGTACAAAAGTGATATATCTTTGAAAATTATTCAATAGAAATTACCTTGAAACTAAAATTTGTATCTGTTGCATTAGCACTACTGTCCATATCTATTAGAATTTAATGTTCCAGCCTTTGCTCACAAATGTCAAAATAACTCAAGCACATAAAAGATGAACACTTGGAGCAAAAGTTGTTTAAGCAGAAGCCCTACGCTTCAAACTGATAGTTTTAGTATTTATGTTGGTATAGAATGTGAGTATTTTTAACATTTTGCGTGGTCAAATTAAAAATGCAATTCTGTTGGTTTCAGGTCGCGAACTGGAGAATCTGGGCGGGACGTTTCATGAATGAACCGTACGCACCGGGCTCTCAATATATTCAAATTGAGGATCACAACGTTTACAGGTTTATTTATATTGAAATAAGTTAACTAAAAATAATTTAAATTCAATATAGCGCATATTTAAACAATAGACAATTCAAGAGTAAAAAATTTAAACTTGATGTGATGGATCGTTAATATCAATATGGTAAACAATCAAAATTTAAGGTCTGGCACATCCAAAGCGGTGTGCAAGGTAATGCAATTTTAAGTGATTTACTGTTGATTCGATTGTGATTCGATACGAAGGCCCCCATTGACTAATCTATGTGGAGTTGTGTTAGTGCGAGATTGAGGTTAAATCGGGTAGTTTTTTTGCCAAATGAGGTTAAATCAGATGGCGAATTGAAAACATAGCGTTATATGTATGTTGTCTATACACATTGCAACTGTGTTGGTGTCCTAGACGTCAAATAGGTCTTACTTACACTTCGTTTTGAACTGTTTTGCAAGTAGTGCAAATTCAACAGCAAATCACTTTATATCAACGTGATGATTTTTACCGTGTAACGCTGCAGTTTCCCTGTCAAAAAAATGCGGACGAACACCCTGTCAAAAAAGAGCGGACGAACATGCCCACTGAGACGTCCAAAAAATTGTTTCAAAATCGTTCAACACGGGTCCAACGATGGACGTTCGTTGAACGGTTATTTGGACGTTGTCCAAATTGGTCCAACGAACGTCCTTCATTGGACGATTTTGAAACCAACCGTTCTTAGAGGGTGGTCAGGCGATAAAAAGTTTGACGTTTGACTCAACTCGCCTGTGCTAATTGCCCCTCGGAACAAATGCAATTTGCGAATGCGATTTAAAGGCAATTTCAATACTTAGGCAAATTTCCTGGCGGCTGAAATGGATTTGGTTGTTTTTCGCGTTTTTCAAACATGGCGGTTCACGTTTGGCTTAAGCTTAAAATTGTTTTTTGAACAATTGGTGTGTTCTCCCTTGTAATTTGTTTGTCTAGTGCACTTAATTTAGCCAAAGAATGTGGGAAATTGTGAAATCGTGTGTAAAGTATAGTGGAACAAGATCTCTGACCTAGAGTCTTAATGAACGTCAGATTGTGGTAAGTTTTGGAGTGCAATACCAATTTCACCATTGATTCTTCCTATAATTTGGTGGTGATTACCTAGTATACTGGTAAGTATATGTGAGTAGATAATAAATCCGAAAATAAGAATTATTTTTAATTTTCATATTAGGCAATTAAATGGCGCGTTCCGTTGGCAATTTGGGGGCGATTTAAAGGCGGGTTGGGCGGCAAAAAAATGGTGGCAAATCGCCCAAATTTTGCATTTGAAATAGCCCCCTAATTGCCCAGTCAAAAAGGGCAAGTTGCTGGCTAGCGGGGGGCTATTTGCCAACTCGGATGCGCGAATTGCCCTGCAATTTGCTGGCATATAGGGGGCTATTTTATATGCAACATTTGGGCGATTTGCCGCCGTCATTTTTTGCCGCTCTACCCGCCCTTAAATCGCCCAGGGAACGCGCCATTTAATCGCCCTTAACTGCCTTATATGAAAATTAAAAATAATAATTATTTTCGGATTCACTATCTACTCACATAAATTTATCGGTACACTAGGTAATCACCACCAGACTATAGGAAGAATCGATGGTGAAATTCGTATTGCACACCAAAACTGACACAATCTGACTTTCATTTAGACTCAGAGATCTTGTTCCACTATACTTACACACGATTCCACAAGTTTCCACATTCGTTGGCTAAATTAAGTGCACTAAACAAACAAAATACAAGCGGAAACGCGCCAATTCTTTAAAAAAAAATTTAAACTTAAGCCAAACATGAACCGCCATGTTTGAAAAACGCAAAAAAACAACCAAGTCCATTTCAGCCGCCAGAAAATTTGTCTAAGTATTGAAATTGCCTTTAAATCGCATTCGCAAATTGCATTTGTTCCTAGGGGCAATTAGCACAGGCGAGTTGAGTCAAACGTCAAACTTTTTAAATCGCCTGACCATGTTCGTCCGCATTTTTTTTTTGACAGGGAAGGATAGGGTTGACGGCTAGTGTTGATGCTTTACCTATTGACCATTGTATGAAATGCCTTAACCTCACAAATTTGACAAGTGCTGGTCCTTTTGTTTACAGTTTGGACTTAATAAATTTGAATTCCATTGAAATAAGCTTAGTGCTAATAATTAATTACCAAGAAATTTAACCGCAAAACTACTTACCGATTCAGAGAACACTAGAAGTAATTGATAAACAAATAATTAGCTCACTTATTAGATCTTTCATTTACATTTTCGCACAGTAGGGAATAGCACAATTTAATTGTAAGGCGCTCTACTTCTAAAAACATGATTCCCAATATATTTTAAATGCTTCATTTTGAGAATACGAATAATCTCTAAGTTCAAAATGTAATCAACAGGACCACCACCTGTCACATTTAATGCATGACGTCACTGTGCAGTGACCAATGGGATTTTCGATTGATTGACACCGGTGTAGTGGATTACACTATAGACACTCATAGTAATAGACTATAAACACTCATAGTAATAGACTCGCGGATATAAAAATCGCAAAACTGGCAACTAGAAAAACAAGCATGTTAAACTGGCATCACCCAAAAATGTGCAAGCTCGAACGTGCTCGACTGTATTCGATCATCTGTTTTTATCAAAATAATTTTTCAAGTGGTTCAATATATGAATCAAAAGAGAAGTTATATGTTTGGTACTGAGCAACAAGAAATTGAGAAAAGAAAGAAACAAATTCAATTTCTTCAGAAACACAAAGTTGATGAAAAAGAGCATAAGTAAAATGCTTTTTGTGTAGTTATACTGAACACAATAAATATCTTTCTAAATAGCATTGTGAAATACTAATACGAACACGAAAAGTGAAGCCTACTGTGAATAACAAAATATATTTTTTTTAACTAAAATCGCAATACTTGTTCTGCTTGTTTGCATTGAATGATGTCATGCTCGTTTGGCTCCGGATTTTGACAGTTCGTTTGGCTCGATAAAAGTATCTTCGCTGGTCTATTACTATGAGTGTCTATGCAAAAACGGTGCAGTTTCAGTGCACTCCACTACACCGGTGTCAATCAATCGAAAACCCCACTATTAAACGAAAGAATAACGACTCGTCAGACTTCCATGTCGCGGAATTGGATGTTTAGAAGGGTAAACCTTATTCGCTCTAAGCAAGTGATGCGACTTGTAATGCATAGTTTGTTATCTTGTTATTTACTGAGTCTTCGCGTACACGGTCACTCGAGAAAGAAATGATCTTGTTTAGTTTTTGAGTTTTTTTTTAACTCTGGGCAGCCGGCTATCGAGAGTAACCTGTTTTCTAAACAAAGATAATTTGAACTCCAAATAGCCGATCGTGGGGGTATTGCCTAGAAAGCTAATCTGCTTATCTGCGCATTTGACCGTTTATTGCAACAGTATTTAGACTTTTTTTTATATCGATTGTAGAGGTTTAAACCATATGGTCATTCGCCTCTTCGGGTTTAAAAAATCTCTTATGAAATATTTCTAACCCTATGTGCGGGGTCGGGATTCGAACCCAGATGCGCTGCGTACAAGGCAATCGATTTACCAACTACGCTACGCGCACCCCAATTTAGACATATTTCGTTATTTCAACTCCACGATATATTAATTGCGTTGGAAGGCACCGAATGATTACACGTAATATGTACAAATAGTTATGATATGTTATAGAGCAACCGAATGGAAGGCAAGTACAGAGTATTGATAACCTAATGCTCGGGTTTCTTAGCAATCTTAGCAATTTGGAGTTGGGCTTTTCTTGTACTGAGCCATGTAAATTAGTTTCTTTGAAACAGTAGCGTTAGCTTGTCCGAGCCGTGGGTCTTTATGATTTGACAATACTTAAAAAAAGAAATCAACTAGAATCTATTTCTGTCTGTGAGACCTGTGGTCGCAATATGGTGCCGCGTGTTAATATCCTTTCACATTGCGGTGAAATATTTTCATGTTATTCGCTCCAATTTACGATTCAGCTTATCTGCCGTAATCGTTAACTCGTTGTGCTATCATATGACAAGCGCCATTTTGCACATTTCAAGAAAAACTATTTTTAAAGTTTGAGATTAAATATCTTGAAACTTATGAATCGTATAAAAAAATTCAAAGAAGACAATTGATGCTTCTATCTATTCTGTATTAATCTCTCAAATATTACGATGATCAGTTGACTATGTTGCGAGTTTTTTACTATAAATGTAAACGAAAGTCGCACTCACACGTGTCATAGGCAGCGTTGCTAACGTTATTTTCAAAAAAACTGGAACCTCTCTTTGAAAAATAACTGGAAAAAACTGGATGCCCGAATAACCAAATTTATCCTTGCAAAAAGGGATGCACACGAGGGGCAAGCACTAAATCTTCAATACGACGCAGTGCCAAAAGTAGTACTTAATTAGTTATTTCCCCATATATATATATATATATATATATATATATATATATATATATATATATATATATATATATATATATATATATATATATATATATATATATATATATATATATATATATATATATATATATATATATATATATATATATATATATATATATATATATATACATATATATATATATATATATATATATATATATATATATATATATATATATATATATATATATATATATATATATATATATATATATATATATATATATATATATATATATATATATATATATATATATATATAAGGCAATGTTTGTATGTATATGATTTATGGACTCCCAAACGGCTTAACCGATTACCGTCAAAATTTATACATAGTAGGCATTTGTTATGGAGCATGTTTGTGTGCTATTGGTTGGGGATTATCTACCCGCCAGATGGCGCTACGGAACAAATTGTGTTTTCCTCCTATTACATTGAAAGTCGCAGCAACGCGCGATGGGTATCAGCTAGTATATATACAAAAGTCAATGTTTGTATGTATATGATTTATAGACTCCCAAACGGCTTAACCGATTGCCGTAAAAATTTATACATAGTAGGCATTCGTTATGGAGCGTGTTTGTGTGCTATTGGTAGAGGATTTTCTGCCCGCTAGATGGCGCTTCGGAACAAATTGTGTTTTACTCCTATTTCGTTGGACGTCGCAGCAACGCGCGATGGGTATTAGCTAGTATATATATATATATATATATATATATATATATATATATATATATATATATATATATATATATATATATATATATATATATATATATATATATATATATATATATATATATATATATATATATATATATATATATATATATATATATATATATATATATATATATATATATATATATATATATATATATATATATATATATATATATATATATATATATATATATATATATATATATATATATATATATATATATATATATATATATATATATATATATATATATATATATATATATATATATATATATATATAAGGCAATGTTTGTATGTATATGATTTATGGACTCCCAAACGGCTTAACCGATTGCCGTAAAAATTTATACATAGTAAGAATTTGTTATGGAGCATGTTTGTGTGCTATTGGTTGGGATTATCTGCCCACCATATGGCGTTTCGGAACAAATTGTGTTTCCTCCAATTTCGTTAAAACCGTACCAAAAACCTCTTTGATTCCGAAAACCGCGCTGCATTCAATTCAAATGACTTAGACGATTTCAGGAAATGGGGTGATTTCGGAGTTTTATCAACAATGAGCATGAGCATGAGCATGATGACCATACAATTCGTAGTTGCTACTCCGTGATTGACCAGAACAAGCAAAATTGCACAGAGAATCAACGAATGGAGCCTGGGAGTAGCTTTCCATCCTCAATGTGCACGTTTCGAGGGTTCTAATTTTTGAGGTGTGAATAACGGCGCTGGCCACGTTCTTACAGTCATCGGGGAAGGAAGGGAATGTTAGTGTGACAACCGTTGTTATAGAGACCGTGTATACCTCTGCATTTCTGCGGTTGTCATGGGAAAGAATTTTGGTTAGTGGGATGGGATCTAGGGGCAGATCACTTGTGATGCATTTTTAAAAATCAGCGAAATTGAATGCATTTCTTTCCATCAAAATAGAAATTCATAATGTATTTTGCGTTGCGTGCAATGTTTTTGCGTTACCTGCAATGTGGTTTGCGTTGCGTGTAAGACGTCAAAACCCTACAGAAAAACTAGCCCTACATTTAACAAAACGTCGAACAAAGTGGATCAGCGTAGGACGTTTGTTAAACAAACTTTTCTGCGAGGGTGTGCCAAGCTGCTGCAAAAATGGAAATTAAATGCATTTTTTCTAATTTGATGCAAATTTGTTATACATTCTTAGAGTGATCTGCCCCTAGGATGGGATCAATAGCTACATAGATCAGGATTCACCATGATAAATGATACGATCTATGCAACTCTCTGAGGCGTTATCATGTAATTATTGCTCTAGGCAGCCGGCTGCTGAGAATTGAGATTAGATTTATCGTTTGTTGTATTAATACGGAAATTATTAGTGTGCGAAATATGCAACTTAAACTCCGGACAGCTGGCTATCGGGAGTGTTGCTTATATTTTTATTATAGAATTTTTCAATCGACAAGTGAAAATGTTATTTTTTTCGTGTTTCTTTGTTCCGGTGAAACTCCACGATACTAGAATAATAAGATAGTTCTGGTACGATTATGCTTACTGCTTCAAGCTATCTCGTAATAGAAAAGTTGATGCCTAATTAAATTTTATTATAATTAACAGTTACCTTGATTAAATCGTGATAGTATCATAATAATGTATTACATACTTTCTCCTCAAATGAGTGAACAAAATGCCGACTCATATTGCCTTCGTTATGTACGCGAGATGTTATAATGTGTCGGTGAATCGCATAATAAATTGGTTCATAATTATCCCATCGGCTTCGAAAATCATACCCGCAGAAAATTATTTGCAATAAAATGTATACCGAAGTAATATGACAAAGACCCCACCACGGGCACCAGTGAGGGCTCTGCTCCACCCCACGAACCACCCGGTCCACAATCCAAGGAACGCACAGAAAACGGCATCAACATCTCCGTCTCGTTCCGTAGAACCAATACAATAAGGGGTCGTGCACAAATGACGTAGCTTTTTTTCGGCGATTTTCGACCTCTTCCTCCCCCCTTGTAGCATTTGGTCACAAATAAAATAAATAAATAACGTAGCATTTTCTATGACCCACCCCCTCGCACCGCTGCAGGCCGACGAAAAAAATCAAATTTGTTTCGTATAATTCTTTCGAATATATGTCCTTACAAGCTTTTGACGGCTTTTATCAAAATTTTCGCTATAACAACAATTTGCATACACAATGAATTACATGACAAAAATCGTGTTGACAGGTTTGTTTCGAATTTTATATGTCATGGATTAAATTTGTAACAGCGTACAAATAACCTTAACGTTTTTTGGACATCTTACAATACCGCGAATTGAAAAACTTACTACATGAAAAATCGTATGAAAAGTAATTTTTGTGAATTTACATTTATTTCCCTTTAGAATAGAGGAGTATTAAATTATTTTCTTTAACGCGTCGAAAAAAATTAAACTTAATGCTTGTTCGCACTGGCCTTGCCTATGCGCAGCGAAAACCCGAATTGGGCGCCTCAACAGTCGTTCACCATCCGAACCAATACGATGACAAAACCAGACCTACACCTATCCGATCCGTCCCAGTGACGGTCCAGCTCCGTGCACGGACACCAACACTCCTCAACACGACTGAAATGCGAGCACTCACACCCGTCCGGCACGGCACTGTGTCGGACAACTGTGAACGCCCGCACCCGAACCGTACGAAAGAATACCGGTGTCCGCGCACGGCACCGAAACGGATCGGACAGGTGCATATAGTGCTTAAAGACGTCAGACACTACGAATAAGCTTACAGTTGCATTCACAGGCTGCCTGTATCAAATATCATATATCATACACATAGGGTAATGAGCCCATCCCCACCATATCGCTACCATCATCCTACCCACTCGAAGCTGCCGGTCAGAGCAACACCAGCCATCTCCGCTTAACGCGCTGTGTCAAAAGGTATGGCAACAATAGCGGCACCCGACTCGTCCAAACACGATCACCCCTCTGCTCCGAGAGCATCCGTGCTCCTACCTTGGCTCCCACCAACGAAGCAAAGCTGTCGACGCCAATCCCTACGCATCCCCTCGACCGTAGGCCGAGCATTCAATGCACCAGTGAGTCAATGCATCTGAGTATTTGAGGAAATAATAAAGAAATCAGCGGAACTTGAAAAAAATGTATGATCTGTGAAAGTGCATCGAACAATGCCTCCACTGCAAAAATCTGTGAAAGTGGTATCCCTGATAAGTTCGCTGTAAAATTTATCGTTAGCCTACCACCATCTTGTGAATCGAATCCAATAAGATAAATCTGTCTCCTATCGCATATGCTTTTCACTACCTTTCTGATTCGAATATTCTGGAATATCATGACTGGTGGAATTTAACACATTCAGCTATATGGTCGGTATAGTGATAAATGAATCGAAAGTGATTTTATGGCGTCGCTACTTGCACTGTTATATAAAAAAATAAGACGGCTCCCCGGTATAAAATAGAATAAAAGGATACTTCCTTTGGTTGTATAGATATGCGCCTTTTGGCAGAATGCAAATGGCCGGATCTTTGGAGATCTTCTTCATTCATTTACACTATCAAATCACTTCACTCGCGCAGTACTCGACTTAATTTCATTATCAACTGGCTTTATTTGGAAAACTAATATCCACTATAGCTTTTAAATTGCAAATATCACTAAGAAATTTGATAAAAAGTCAGCTCAACATTAGTAGACGACATTTGCACAAGCTCGATGATGATTCGATTTCGGAGTTTTATCAACAATGTCCAAAAAGTCTTTTTCAAGGCGAATGACTTAGACGATTTTTGGAAAAGTGGAAAAGACGGATCTTGAAGTTTCCTTTTCAACAGTATTGTTGTTTTCGGAACAGTATTAATAAGTAGACACCAAATATCGATAGCTGAGACTTTTTTTAAAAAGCAAGATGGCAAATTCCGGTAAAGTGGAATTTTATAAAACCCAATCAATATGGGTATTTTTGTGACAAGCTTGATCGCCAAATTTTGATGGCTGACTCCATTTTGATAACCAATATGGCGACTTCCGGTTTAGTGGAATTCACTATGAACATGGTAATAATAAAAGGAATTACCAGTGTTTATTTTACTGAACACGGCTCACTTTTGAAATTACTACAAGCATGGTAATGTTTGAGTGATAATGTATTTGCAAAATTTGCATCCACCATATTGTAAAAAAACCATTTTCTCTGAGTTCATGCAATTTTTTCCCTTTCTTTTCGCTTGAAGTTTTTTGAAGATAAAGTCGAATAAAGTGAAGATAATTGATTGTCGACTGCGATACGGATGCGTAATTTTCATTGGTAAGTAAAACATTAGTAAACTCTGACACTAGCACAAATGCCAAAATTATCTTAATATATTTCCCATCCTCTAGATATCAATGAAAATACAAAGCTTTATGAAGCCATTTCATATTGTCAGACACTGGAACAATCTGCAAACAGAATTTATGTATGGAGGGTGACCTGCTTATTTGTTTGCATTTTAAAAGAAATGTAAGTCTTTAAAACTGATGTGAACACTGTTGGTAAGAACTACTAATAATAATATTAAATTTTTATTATATATATATATATATATATATATATATATATATATATATATATATATATATATATATATATATATATATATATATATATATATATATATATATATATATATATATATATATATATATATATATATATATATATATATATATATAAAATTTAAAGAAAAAAACTTCTGATGTAACTAAAGGAAATTCCATATACTATTATTACTATAACATGGTAAATATCAGTAGTAACTATAACTAACTAGAACTTTTTAAAACAACCATACACGTGGTAATTTTAACCATATAGTAGTAAAAATTACTATTGTATTACCATGAAATAGTAATAAATACCATATCCTTATGTCGGAATGGTTATGGTACAAATGACAGGAATCATATTCACGTTAAGCATGGTACATTATCTACCAAAATTCACTGGTACACCCTTTTTAATTTAAACCCCCAATATTGTAATAATTACCATGATCTTCGTTTCAGTGTGTGCTCATGAATGGATTTACTTGAATGTGAGTTGGTTCGTCTGCAAGAGCTCATCAAACGGATTTTTATGCGAGGCTCAAAATCGAGTAGAAAAGGTAACAAAATCAGGAGTAGACAAAGTCGGGGGCAGACAAAATCGGATGAAATAATAAAATCGGGTCTTCATTGAATTATTATGGTTAATGAGATGCACACTAAATTAGAAATCACCATCTCTGATTAAACTACGCGGTATCCATTCATCAACGCTATTCCAAAAATTCTCCCATTGTTGTGGTAATTGAAAATTTGACTAAATAACGTTGCCATTTTTGGAGTGATTTTAAACACCCCCCTCCCCCATCGTAGCATTTCGTCACAAACCACTAAATACCCCCGCTGGTAATTACGTAGCTTGACGGTAATTCTCCCCTCCCCCTTATCACCGAAAAATATTAAAAATAAATAAATAACGATGTTAGTTATTCCCCTTTTAAAAAGCTACGTAGCATGACATAACCCCCTACCCCCCTGTCGTCACATATCATCACAAAATACAATACTCCCCCCTCCCCCATATAATGCTACGTCATTTATGGATGATCCCTTAGGCATGTAGTCATCAATCCCCTTCTAAAAATACCCATATTGATTGGGTTTTAGTGAACCCCACTGAACCGGAAGTCGCCATCTTGATTCTCAAAATTGCCTCAAACATCGATATCTGACGTCACCCCCTGAAAGCTAATTACGAATTCACCGGAACTGGACAACGTATAGGCGCAGAGCATTAACGTCCATCTCGAAGGTTGACCTTGTGTAAAAAATAAAGGCCTGTTCAAGTGTATCAGGAATCAGAATAAAATGGGTCAAATGGCACGTTACAAATATGTAGTCGATGATTTGTGTCTGATATAGTTATGCCTCTCCTTGGGATAGGCTGAAATGGCGGCGCTAGTGTTTTAACGGATATTCGTTCAAATTTTTGCACAAGTATTATAAACTATTCATTCGAACATGGATGTCTGTTCCCTGTGACGTAAGACTCCAAATTCATTCTAAAGATCTCCGAGTAGTTAAGCCCAAAGTATGTAGTAAAGTTCGCGATTAAAAAAAATATCCTCTTGGACCATGTGTCGAATTCGTCGGAACTAACTGACCAACGTAGATAAAGGGCCTCTAATTTAAACTACTTGTGAAACCCAGTATATGTTGTTTAATATACCGCATACTATCGCGGTTTGAAAAATATCATCCACTGGAACCACAATCCAGATTCATATTCTTTTTCTATTTAGACCGATTTCTGGACCTAGGTAGAATTGGCCAAATTGCTTCAGCATCCCACTTTTTTTTTAATTTTATCGATCAAATATTCCAAATAGACAAACTGTTTTAACCGTGCGTAATCCGGAATGAATCCGGTAGTTTTAGACCAAGGTAGCACCGGTGTTGCCAATATGAACTAGAAGAATATACAATTCTTTTGACGTCGAAATCATTCAAATCGGTTAAGTCTATCAAGAATTATGAATTTTCAAAAATTGGTTGATGAAAATCCTAATCCAAGCATGCAAGTGGTAAGCATGCTAACTAGCTTGCTCAGAACTATTAATCTTTTACTCAGCGTTCTTTGAGCATTTGCTCAGGATTTATGTTTTTATTCATACGGAATCAGATGTTCGAAAAGCAAACACTCAAATCGATAAAACAACTGTCAAAGCAAAGTCTTTATTCATACCAACTTGAGCAAATGCTCAAAGAACGCTGAGTAAAAGATTAATAGTTCTGAGCTGCTCGAATCATGAAAAGCTGAGCAAATGCTAGTTTTTTATTCATACGGCTTATTGTATTATAAATTAGGTCTCGTTAGTAGTTAAAATAACAGAAATTTATAACAAGTACCAATGCGAGATATAGTTTAGAAATATTTCTGTTATGTGTTTCTGAATGTACGGCTTTCGCTAGTTGACAGTGTTGCCACATCCTCCGATTTCTATAATGTTGCAGAATTTTAGATGTTTCCGAAAGATTACAGGTTTTCACTAATTTCAGCCTGGAAATGTACCTTTAAGTAGCTGCACATTTTTGTATTGCTTCGGAAGGATAAATTTAAACAAATCTCACATTGTTGCTAATTTCAGATTGTCAATATACGCGCAAGCAACAAATAACGAATATATACTGCGCAATTGGATTATCGCTGTCAATGATTGGAAATATTCAACTTTGTTCTTTATTGTTGTTAATGTTAAAGCCCTTAAAAGGGCTTTTAATTAAACAATAACATGCAGAATGGAAAGGAACGATTAGTCAGCTTTAACTGAGGTTTTTCAACTCTTCTAGCCACACGCTATTTACATTGAAAAAATACTTAGAAGTGGAAAGAAACAATCTTCCCCTACAACAGCTAATTTTGAAATACTGATAGTTTGAAACGTGACATCGGCTTTTATCACTTTCGCACTGTTGCACAGTTTCGCCTAGCCGGACAAAACCTCAAAATTTTATTTTTGATTTTTCATGATTTAACATTTTTCTCTATTTTTTAACAGGTTGAATAGAGTCTTCTCGAAATATTAAGTCCCGAGGACAATATTTCGATTTTTTACATGACTTCAAAGGTGAAATAGATGATAAATTCTGAGGAAAACTATTTTCAAACCTAAGTTATTCAAATGCATATATCTTTTTAGTTGAGATTCCGATTGGGGTCAAACTGATTTCATGTTAAAGGTTATTCGCTGGACTTATAGCAGCCATTCGATTTAGTCGATATAAGCCTTTCTTCTCGCTCAGACATGAAAAACAAATAATAAATCGAGCAATAGTTTAAAGTTATAATGTTCAAAGTGGCTGTACTTTTTTTTGAAACGGTTCGGAAAGATCGCTTGTTGTTCACGATACTTGAAAATTAGTGTACTTTCCGAAAATGAATATCTTGTTTTGCCCCTTTCTGCCCCGAGGTATGAAAAAAGGTGATTTTTCATGTTACGTCTGAAGGAGACGCATGGTAGCCTTTGACTACCCAGGGTTCGCAATATAATTTATAGATGTGTCTTATCATTATCAACAATTGAAAAAATGTGTGTTCTGCTAAAAAATTCACCGCACCTAATTTTTTGAAAATGAATTTTTGAAAATAGTGCACTTTATATTTGTAAATGTTGAATTTTCGAACCACCCTAAGTGCCAAAATTTTGAGGAAATAAAAAACAAAAAATAAACACCAAATATGAATTCAGCGTCACAAAATTACCCTAATGTGAAGTTTTCATCAAATTCGGGCAACTTTTGAGGTTTTGTCCGACTTTTGTATGGAAGGTGATCACTGTGTGTTGATGGAAGGACTGCCTTCTTGCAGAATAAATAACGAAAAAATATTTGCGGATTCTTTTTGGTACGGCTTTTGCTAGTTGGCAGTGTTGCCACATCCTCCAATTTTCTGAAACATTGCAGAATTTTGGATTGTTTCCGATTATTTTTAATAAATCACAGGTTTTCACCAATTTCAGCCTGGAAATGTACCTTTAAGTAGCTGCACATTTTTGTATTGTTTCGGAAGGATGAATTTAAATAAATCTCAGATTGTTGCTAATTTCAAAAAACGCTAATTTTGAGTTATTTTACTAGTAAAAAGTCATTTAGTACACTTAACTGAAAGATATCTGTACATACAGCGAAAGGAAATTTACTCAACTTTGCAATAAAGCCCTGATAATAACGATATAAAGCACATTTTTAGATTAGTCTTTTAAGCACTTGCAGGTCGATTACAAGAAAAAAATTAGAAGTGAAATTAAAAGGAAACGAGAAGAGATAGAAATATATATATATATATATATATATATATATATATATATATATATATATATATATATATATATATATATATATATATATATATATATATATATATATATATATATATATATATATATATATATATATATATATATATATATATATATATATATATATATATATATATATATATATATATATATATATATATATATATATACCGAGCACAGTACTACCTACGCTGATGAAATTGAGCTAAGGCTTTTGAATAATTCATCCAAACATTCCAATGTGGTAAATATAAAATATATAATGTTATTTTGGAATGCTATATGAAATACTATTGGTACACCCGCAGTGTTGGCAATAAAACTGATTTTTGGCATTTAATTTCGATGTATCGAACTTTGAACAGCTTTAACTTGGCTTAGAGACATTCTAACACCATACATCCTTCGGCAAAGTTGTTCAGCATATCCTGGACTATGCTTCTATCTATTTGCTGGCATACTACAGGAAGAATTGTAGTCTGTAGAATTAAAAATGCACAAATGTAGGTTTTCTCATACTAATCTCCATACAAATTTCAAACGCAATGCGCGACGCCGGGTCAACACCAATCGACCCCAAATTTTGCACAGTTGTTTGGGACCCCAAAAGGTACCAAAAAGTGCTGTGCTCGGTTGATGTGGCTATGATTACGTTTTTTCATATAACAATGCCCCACCCTAAGATGTATATATATATATATATATATATATATATATATATATATATATATATATATATATATATATATATATATATATATATATATATATATATATATATATATATATATATATATATATATATATATATATATATATATATATATATATATATATATATATATATATATATATATATATATATATATATATATATATATATATATATATATATATATATATATATATATATATATATATATATATATATATATATATATATATATATATATATATATATATATATATATATATATTGAACTTTATGTGTAAAAACTTATTTGTCTTAAAATACCTCTAACTCAAAAAGTGTACTTTGTATTTCAAATATTTTAGGTCCACTGGGAAGGTGAGAAAATTTCGCATTGAGTGATGCACTCACATGTTTCAGCTAATGAGTTTAAGTATATATATTAGGGTGGGGCATTGTTATATGGAAAAACGTAATCATAACCTAATCAACCGAGCACAGCAATTTTTTGGTTCCATTTGGGGTCCCAAACAACTGTGCAAAATTTGGGGTCGATTGGATTTGACCCGGCGTAGCGCATTGCGTTTGAAATTTGTATGGAAATTAGTATGGGAAAACCTACTTTTTTGCATTTTCAATTTTACAGACTACAATTCTTCCTGCAGTATACCAACACTTAGATAGAAGTGTAGTCCAGGATATGCTGAACAACTTTGCCGAAGGTAGCATGGTGCTAGAATGTCTCTACAACAAGTTATAGCTATTCAAAGTTCGATAGATCGAATTAATTGCCAAAAATCTTTTTCTTTTGCCAACACTGCGGGTGTATCAATGATATGTCACATAGTATACCAAAATAACATCATATACTTTAGATTTACCACATTGGTATGTTTGGAAGAATTATTCAAAAGCCTTAGCTCAATTTCATGGGCCTAGGTAGTTACGCAATAGGGCGTAGTGAGGGGAGAGCGAGGGGGGAGGCTTCAACATACAGAAATTCTTACTGAAATAACTGAAATCTTGTCGAGTTGAAATGTTCAGAGGAATTATTTTACAACTTTAACACAATCCACAAGAGCCCCAGTTCAACAGCAATTTTTACTTCAGGTGATCGAACAACATCGAAAACCGTCTCTATCCGATCATAAATATATATTTTTCGATCATTTTGATGTCACCTTCAATGTTGTAACGTATGGTAATCCTAAATCTACAAACTGGGACCTCTTTTTGGAAAACTTGGCGACTAAATTTCAAGGATATTTTCCAACAATTAGTCAACTAGACGACTTAGATGACGTCGTGGATACGACAAACTCATTAATATTAGCATCCTACGAAGAAGCTTGTCCACTTCGTACTGTTAAATCGACTAGGGGAACCACTTGGTGGGGGGCTGAGCTTGAAATAAAGAAGAAAGTTATGAGAAGAGCTTTGAACCGGCGTCAGCGTTATGACTCCAGGGCTTTCAGGTCAGCTCGTAGTGCATATAAGAAATGTCTTAGATCTGCGGAACGGACTGGCTGGCAAAACCTATGCACTAATGTCTCTAGTCTGAACGACGCTAGCAGGTTAAATAAAATTCTCTCCAAATCAAATGATTTTCAGATGAACTCCTCAAAAAGATGGTGTTTATGTGGTAGAGTTTATGTGACGGACGAAAAAGATGTTATTAATTGTCTCTTCGACACACACTTTCTAGGTTGTATCGATCCGGAGTTGAACAATGTTCACAGATCTCATTCTGGTGATTCGGACTCGTGGGCGTTAGCACGCACATTGGTTTCCACTGAATCGGTCTAGTGGGCAGTTGACAGCTTTGCTCCATACAAATCACCCGGAAAAGATGGAATACTTCCCGTGCTACTGCAAAAGGGATTTGATATTCTTAAAAATGTCTTGAAAAAGATTTTGCTTTCCAGTCTTGCTACCGGGTATATCCCGAAAGCATGGCGAGAAATAACTGATAGATTTATTCCCAAAGGGGGGCGCTCACGCTATGGAGAAGCCAAGAGTTTTAGGTCTATCAGCTTAAATTCTTAAGCTTAAATATATATATATATATATATATATATATATATATATATATATATATATATATATATATATATATATATATATATATATATATATATATATATATATATATATATATATATATATATATATATATATATATATATATATATATATATATATATATATATATATATATATATATATATATATATATATATATATATATATATATATATATATATATATATATATATATATATATATATATATATATATATATATATATATATATATATACAGGGTGTTTGGTTCATGGTTAAGAAATTCTCGTGATAGACTGTCATATTTGGAGAAAAAAATTGTTCTACACATACCATCAAATCTCAACCGTTACAGAGTTATTGAACTTTTCTTGTAAAAAACTTATTTGTCTTAAAATACCTCTAACTTTCAAAGTGTACTTTGTATTTTAAATGTTTTAGTTCCATTCGAAAGGTGAGAAAATTTCGCATTGAGTGATGCCCTCACATGTTTCAGCTAATGAGTTTAAGTAGCCTTTTCAAAGTAATTTATTGAAAATTAAACAATTTCAAATGATTTTTCGTTCATTTCTTGAAAATCCTAATAGTTAACCTCATCATTTTAATAATTCAGATTGTTAGTTTTGATGAGCTGCTTAATTTGTTCTTTGACATGATACACTTACCTTTTCTTATTTTCATGATTTTGGGTTATTTAACTTGGATATTTTTATCTCATTTTCACTAATACCGGCTCTAATTGAAAAATTACGGCACTTATTGTACTTTTTTTCTTTTTATTCAAAAGCCAGGAAAATTTTACTGTGAAAAATGTATTAATACCTTTCAGTTAAGTGAATTTAGTATTCTTTTAAAAGTAAATTAGTTTAAAGTTAGTGCTATTATTAGCATTTTCGTTAATTTTCTTAAAATAGAAAATAATAAACATCACCATTATTATCATGGAAATAATGCATCTCAGCAAGTTCTACAGTTCTTTCTTTGACTCCATTCAATTATCTCTTTTGGTTTCGACGCAAAATCGTTTTTATCACATCGTTTCATATGCAAAAATAATGATTTCGAACCCATTTTTACATTTGTGGCGAGGGCAATGCCCTGTGTTAACTATTAAATAGCAGCAAAATGAAAAGAGATATAGACAAAGTGTCTAATAAAAAGTTATAGAGAACATTAAGGGGCATCAAATGAGCAATAGTTACGATAAATTTTGTTGATTAATAATTAGAATAATTAAAAAACTCCAAAAAACACAAATTTTGAGTTATTTCGTTAGTAAAAATCATTTAGTACACTTAACTAAAAGATATTTGTTCATACACTGATAGGACATTTTCTCAGCTTTCTATATATATATATATATATATATATATATATATATATATATATATATATATATATATATATATATATATATATATATATATATATATATATATATATATATATATATATATATATATATATATATATATATACATATATATATATACATATACAGGGTGCACCATCTTGTGTGACGGTATATAAACCACATCAAATGTACAATACAACGAAACCACCCTCTAGGTAGAATATCACACGGGCAAATAGCCGCTCGCACTCTGCAAATCATGCTCCATACTAGTGTTTAAACACCACGTCGACCAAGTGACCGCCTCCATGAACCACCGCACTATGTGCCCTTTTTGCTGCATTGTCAATAACCTTCTCGAGCATCTCGGGAGGTATGGCACGTATCTCAGTTCGAATGTTATCCTTAAGCTCGAGAAGGGTCGGAGGATTATTGGCGTATACTTTGCTTTTCAAATAGCCCCATAAAAAGAAGTCGGGAGGTGTTAAATCTGGAGACCGCGGTGGCCAGTCAATGTCGCCTCCCTTCGACACCACACGCCCTGGGAATTTTTACTGCAAAACCCCAATTGTTTGAGCAGCCGTGTGACATGGCGCACCGTCTTGTTGGAACCAATAACCCTCAAGGTCCTTTTCGCGCATTTGTGGCCATACATAATGAGCTAACATCCACCGATATCGCTTCCCATCGATTGGCTCATTTTCTTTGAAAAAAAAATGGTCCAATTATGGTTTTAGCACAAACGCCGGCCCACACCGTCACCTTTTGATCATGTAATGGCGTTTCATGAATCCGGTGTGTATTCCGTGTGGCCCAAATACGCCTATTTTGCTTATTAACTCCGCCCGACAATGTGAAATGAGCCTCGTCGGTCATCAATATTTGCTTCCAGAAATCAGGTTCAGTGGCTACCACTTGAGCGACTGTTTTTCCATATTGCATACGACGTGCATAGTCCGCTGGCAATAATCTTTGCGTTACTTGCATCTGTAACCCGTCAGGGTAACAATTTAGCACTGGGTGAAAATATACCATTTATTGGGTATACACTCCGTAGAGTGTATTTGTTTACATGTGTAACTATGCTCACCGCTGTTCGGTACCGTTCACTTTTTCTTGTAAATTTTGTTCATTTACGCGTATGTGAACGGTTTTGTTCGTGCAGCTAGGTTAGATAATTTTTGTTAAACATTTGTCAATAACTAACATAGGGCTTAGGTAGGTTACCGCGCTCCTCTTGCTGTTATATTGGTTGCTGTTTATGCTGAAAAGGAGATGACAGTTATGCGGCGGTGCGGTTTTGTGGTGATGGTGTTTGTTTTGGTGGAGTGAAAAGGCGGCCATCGTGAAGGACAGAAAGTGACGAACCACGGCGAATAACAGGCGTCCGTAATAAGTTTTTGTGGGACAGTTTCCGCCACTAGAGAAAAGTTTCAGTGCGCGCGTGCGACGGCAAACTAAGACCGTCGGAAAGTGTCGGCCCGTGGTTCGGGCACAGTGTATAGTGCGGTGTTGGGTCGCCGGGAACGGGAAGCTAATCGCAAAGGAGCCACTCGCTTCCCCCGGCTAATTACAAAGGACCCAGTGACACCACGCC